>NW_027107600.1:349035-350076 GCF_000696795.3 Halyomorpha halys | reverse complement strand
ATTTATAATCTTAAATTTTTTTCTTGAGACTGGTAATTTTTTAATAAATAATTCAAAACACTATCCAATTATAGTCTCAAAACTTTTATTTCTTTTACACGTCCTATAGGACTATAATTGGATAGTGTTTTGAATTATTTATTAAAATATTTATATTAGTTACAGTTAAATTACAAACATTCAGCTAATACACTACAAATAGTTAAATATTAGAAACTTAATGTTCGTTTACTGGAAGAGTCTTATGGAATAATAAAACTGGATTTAGTGAATGACACAATTCTTCCTTATTAAAACACAATAATTTATTTCATATCATCAGCAACGTTTCGGGAGTTTTCCCCCATCTTCAGGCTGCTAAAAAAACAAATTCAACAAAACCATAAACATGCACTTACAACAACACTAATATATCTATATACTTAACTTAAGAACTATTTAGTTGATAACAAAAAACCTATATATAACATATAATTTACTCCTTTATTGTCATTCTTGCTAATATATAATAATATTAATGTAATTTAATGAATGAAAACTTGTTACTATTCATACATTTTAGGAGAATAATTACCTTCCTGACAGTACATCAGTACATATTACATAATACATTGACAAAGCAATCAATTATAAAACTGATACAAAAACTTTAGGCACACATTACATGGATATTATAAATAAATTAGCGTTTTAGTTTTTATGTGGTTTTTTATATAATATAGAATTAATTCAGTCAAAGTGTTTATAATTATAAAAGAAAATATTTTTATATAATAAATAGAACAGAAATGGTTTTTGAAAAATTGTTAATTTTAGCTTTCATTGTTCATCTTCGTGGTAATGGAGGTAGGAGAAAATTATTTTATAGTCTATATGGTTGTTATCATAATGGAAGATAACCTTCATGAAGGTAATTATTCTCCTAAAATGTATGACTTGTAACAAGTTTTCATTCATTAAATTACATTAATATTATTATATATTAGCAAGAATGACAATAAAGGAGTAAATTATATGTTATATATAGGTTTTTGTTATCAA
>NW_027107600.1:344461-348662 GCF_000696795.3 Halyomorpha halys | reverse complement strand
ATTGTGTCATTCACTAAATCCAGTTTTATTAAATATTAGAGAAATGAGATGATAGTAGCAGTTGATAAAATAAATTAATAATCTAAATTATAGCTTTTCGTCGATTTTAATATCTTATTTTATAATTTTTATTTATAGTTTATATGTCTGCGTGTGTGTGTAGCTTTATAATTATAAAAATCGATGGGCGCTGATGGCCAAAAAGGTTTTACGCCTTCAAACAATAGCAAGCAGACCAAACAAGAAATTATATAATCATAATAAACTATGAGTCTGCAATAATATAATTATTATGTATAATTAAAATGATATTTTCAAAAACCATAACCTTATTTATTGTGTGATATATTGAAAGAAAAGAATCATTTCTCAAGTGCATCAGTTATCAATCGCCCGAAGAACAACCAGTTCAAACATTAACTACTCAAAATCGGTTTCTACCGCTTCCTCAAGGTTCGAGTAAATACCTAATAAGATAACTTAGGCATAGATTTATTTCTACTAACATTAATATATAGGTCATAATGAAACTTTAATAAAAAATATAAGACTAAAATAAAATAATCATTTATTCGTATTAGGTGTCCGGGTTTTCTCTTATCAACCAGTAAAATATATACCATGGCATCACTAATCCGGACCATTCCATGATCCAAAACCACCTCTTAAAAAAATATTGAAGAGTTAAGTTTATGTATGTAGTACAAACATACATACATTCAATAAAACGGTATTATCAAAACTTACATACCGAGATTTAAGTACAATTAAAAATATTAATAAATAACTTTTTGTTATTTAAAATAAAATCCAAGTTATGTATAATAATTTATTTATTTATTAATTTATTTATCGTCGGATATAATTAATCTTTTTTGATTAAATTAATCCTCAGCGTAAAATTTTATTGTTGATAAGTTTATTTGATATTTATGATGTGAATTTTTTTTTTCCGCTCACTAATCGGAACCACCTTGGTTTAACCAATGAACCACAGACCGCTGTATAAATAGCTGATTTGGTGGTTAATTGTGGCACATCTGACAAACAAAAAACTTTTTTTAAATTTTATGTTTGAGGTATTCTATATTATTAATTTTAATCTGAACGATATTTATTTATTATAAACTTTCTTGTACCTCTTTTTAATTTATTTAACTTATTTATTATTTTTAACCTATTTATGTAGTGTCAACATAATAACCTGTTGTTATTTTGTTTTGATTCGTCTGTATATTTTCATTTATTCACAACGTTTTCTTATTATTTTCCTTACTGAAAGTATCAATTTTAAATGAGTCCATAAATTTAAAATAAAATGTGTGCAGTAAACTCAATACTTGTGACAGAGCACCGGAAAAGTGGAATTTGAGTTATGATAGAGTAGGATGTAATGAAAGGATTAAGTATATAGTAGTAATAGCTTAAAAAAAAATTAATGTAATTTATTATTTTTTTTTTAAGTTTAAAAAGTGTGCTAATGTATTTTTAAGATATACTGATCTATCTTAGAGTTTTACGATATAGCAACCGTCTGTATTTGAGCGGCGTTGCTTACTGTCAATAAACCATTCCTCTCTTGTTATGTATAGTTAATTTGTAAAAACTCGAACATCTTTAGGAAAATTTGTAAGACGACCTCAGTATAGAAAATAACCGCAGCCTATGGTTCCAAATAAAAAAAAAAAATTACAAGATATGCTAACTAGCGAAATATTCTTTGATGAATCTGAAACTAGTAACATATTTGAAAAACTATTCCTTATGAAACAAGAGCTCGTTAGAAAAAAAAGTCAGTTATTTCAACCCAGTTTTTGGATACTTTAGCGAAAACTGTGTGTATACTAACACGCAAAAATTTATGAATGGGATTTAATTAATTTAATGTCTGTTAAGGGGAAAACGGCGACTGTTTCAAAACGTTCAATTAATTTTTCTTAACCTTTAAACAACTACATGCTAGAAAACCTAATACAACATCATTTAATAAAACTTTTTGTATTCAATAGCTCCCTTAAAACAGTGTAAAAAAAAAAATTCATAATGAAACCACGAAAAACGATTAAAAACAAGAACTCATAAGAGGATAATTATTACAAACTACTTTATAGTACATTAAACGAGCTGTTGGCAGATATCTGTTCGTTCTCCGGTTCCAGAGATATATTTTTTCATAAACTAAATATTTTGTCCGAACAACTAGAATCCTACATTCCGTGAGTTTATTTGGTAAATATCATAAAAACTACTAATTTTATGAAGATAAAGGTCATAAACTTCTTAACGTAGACTGATGTTAATTTATAACAACTCGAATATCTTTAGGAAAGTCTGTGGGACGACCTCAGAAAAGAAAATAACCACAGTCTATGGTACTATCTCTAGAAAACGCCCAATTCCAAATTTAAAAAAAAAAATTGTAAGATGGGCTATTATTCAGGAAAAGCAGCAAATATTTTTTGTAATGACAGTTGTCCTAGTTAAGTATGCTGAGTTGATGAAAATTGGAAATATATGTGGTTTAAAAAAAAATTCAGAATTTTTTTTTTCTTATAACTCATAAACATCTCCTGGAACATTATATCCGCTCGATTAAAAAAAGATTTAATTTCCTAAAAACAAAACCACTATCACCCGAATCTGACATATTAGCAAAGATAAAGTTAACTGACCCATAATCCCAAGGAAATCCATTTTATCTCAATCCTCATAAAAGTAATAAAACCGGGCTACACGTGTCTGTAGAATTTCACTGACTGAATTACTGATTACTGTAATGATCAATTACATAAAATTTATGATTCAATTCAATATTTTGTATAATTCTAAATTTGTTTGTATACTATTCCTTTTCAATTTTATGTTTGTCTAAATGTTGTTATCTCTTTTGTTCTATAGTCCTGATGAAGACCTGAAACTCAGGTCGAAACGTCGGCATAAAATAAAAAAATATGGTTTTGTTTATTTATGTTGTTCTTTGCTGACCGCACCCCCCCCCCAACAAACTTCTCCAATCAGAATTAATTATATTGAATAAATTATTATATTGCAGTTTTATGTTCAATAAGGCTGGGTTTCTAAAAATTTGGACTCAAAGTGGTTTAAAAAAAAATGTCTCAACCGAAGAGAGAGGGTGATCAAGCCCCACCACTATGATATAAAAAATAGAACAATTTAATAGTAATATTATAAATAAACAATAATTAAATTTCAATTGATAAAAATAATATGCAAAAGAAGCTCTTAATGATGATAAAGAAAAGTAGAATGAATGAAGTGTTTAAGTTTTAACAAATGGTGCCAAAATTGGAGGATTAAAATTAATTCCAATAAATCCCCCCAAATCACATTTACCCTTCGTCGTAAACCCATGACCTCAAGCCCTACAGTATCCTTTAATAATACCCCACTTATTCCTGTCGAACAGATCCGTTACTTAGCACTACATCTCGACAAACGACATGAAATCCTCATACAAGACTGTATACAAATACAGGAAACTGCTCGTCGATTTCGACTATTACAACATTTACTAAACGGTCTAAATTGCCAATCCATTACAAAAGCATGATCTACATGACTATTTTAAGGCCTATCTGGACATACGGAGTTGAGCTTTGGGGCTCCACTAAACAATCAAATTCCTCCCGAATCCAATCCTTACAGTCCAAAACCCTTCATAAAATCCTTAATGCTCCTTACTTTGTCACAAATCAAGTCATCCATCAGGACCTCAATGGTCCCGTATGTTGCCGATTTGGCCAAAACCAGATACCATTTCTTCCATGATAAACTTCCCAACCACCTAAATTCACTTGTTTCTAACCCGAATTTCCTTCATTACCTAATAATCCTCCTAGGCGTCTGAAAAGAAGATGGTCTCAAGATCTTCTCCTCTAGAAATGTTATTGGAGTTCTATCAATGGGTAGATTGTCCACATGTTTGTATAATGTCACTATGTCGCCTACAGCAAATTTACTTGTTGTTTATAGTTTTATACAGTTGTAAATAACAATAAAAAATAATTAAAAAAAAAAGTTTCAATAATTTTTCTTTGAAATTATAACCATTAAAAGTGAAACCTTTTCTAGATTCAAAATGATACAGTATATATAACCAAACATAACTTCAAATATGAATTTATTTATTTGACAATGCATACATAAACAAAATTAATGACTAGCAAATACCAATTCGCTT
>NW_027107600.1:339647-343493 GCF_000696795.3 Halyomorpha halys | reverse complement strand
AAAAAATTAAGGATCTCTTTAAAACATGCTTATTACTTGTAGCCCAAGCACTAAAAAGAATCAACTAATCAAGCATCAAAAACTCAGACAATTGTGACAATACAGGAGATTATTTTTGTAGAATGACTACTTGACGCAATGTCATTTCACAGCGTACATAACTATTAAAACAGAAATCTAATAATTACCTGCCACGGCCGGATTCAAACCGGGTTCCTTGGCGTCAGTATTACAGTGCCTTACCACTGAGCTACCCGTTCCCAATTGTATTTTAAAAACAAAAGAAATTACCTAATTTGCTGACTGTAATGTTATCACGATTTACAATGTACAGGTCTTATTAACGATCAAGTTCGTGTACAAATAAAGAACCTAAAAAAGAAAACGAAGCATGAACAGGAGAGATCCGTCCGTGAAGGTGTAATGTGCAATAATTTTCTTTGGTAAACATACAATTTTCAACTCAATTCTGAGGTGCACAAAACGTTAAAACTATGGAGGGGAGAAAAAAACTTGTACTTTGAAAAGTTATTTCTCTATCACTAACACAATTCATATAAAAAATTTTCAACGCTTTAACTTAGAGGTGCTTAAGAATTGTGCAAGACATTAAATTTAAAAAAAATGGCCAGCATAGCAGAAAAAGGGTTAAAAAAATAAAATAATTTGATAATTATATAGGCATTGGATCACTATATAACTGATCGTTCTGTAAACCCCTTCCTCGTGTACTATGTTTCTAATAAGCAGAATCGCCATTCTCATTTGAATTTTACGGTTGAGGATCGGCAGTAGCCATTAGTAGAAGTTAAAAGGACTTAATTAACTTTACGCAATATAGTAATTATTGCATAATAAAAGTAAAATATATTGGGTGAGATTTTAAATATACGGCATCGCAAAAAGCGAAAGAAACTGAATTAATAATAAAAAAAAATCATTTCAGTTCGATTACAGTTCCTGACATATTTTTTCTAAATAAAAATGAAAAATTGGGTTTATTTTAACCAAAAATTTAATTAATAACGAAAACTTCATATTGTGTTCGTTATTAATTTTTTTTTATTATTAATCCAGTTTCTTATATTCTTTCTCTCCATACCTTGTATGTGTACGGTCGAAATTTATATTGTTCTCTTCAGTAAAAGTATTTATACCTCTCAAAAAAAGGTACAAACCCAGGTGGGAGTGTCAAGATTTATTTCTCAGGACCGCAGAGAAATATATAACTGTCCATGTGGGAATCGAACCCACAATGTTCTGAACGGAGCGCTCTGGGAACTAGGCCCCAACCCGTACAGCCGTCTCGTACCTTTTATACATATGTATAAGCATACAATTAAAATGAGGACGATAAAATGTTTTTAAAACTCAACAATACTTTATTTTTTCTAAATGAACTATTTTTTGTTTTTATTTGACGTTCCTTCAAAAGTATTACCCTTAACTTGAGAATATATTGATAAAATAAAAACGTGTAGGTTTTATTAATGTTTTGAAATTAATCTTTTCAGATTATCATTCCATAGCTGCAACAAAAAAAAAAAAGTAATTACTACAAAAACCTATAATAATTATTTTAGTAGCTATTTATATGATCAACTGTCTAGTTGTTTCTTAAAGGCTGTAAAAGATATTTATTTTTATCACAAATTCCTTATTGAACGATTTATGTTTGATTTATAAAAAAGAATCCAAGTTTATCAGATCGTTAAGTAAACCATGATGAAGATAAACGGTACCTGTTCAAGTACAACTGATTATTTTTCAAGTCGGTATAAAAGTCCCTTATCGCGACTTTTTTTAAAAAAGTTTCTCTGAACCCCCTTTGAAGGAAATGATCAAAACTTGTAAGTTCTCAACATATACAAAACAAGGAATTCTTTTGCTACGTGCATCTCAAAGATAAAATAACACATAAGGCTTTGAATAAACAATAAAGGAAATCTTGATTGTGGGATAATCAATGCAGGTTAGTGGTCATAATAGTTAAAGTCCAAGAATGGAAAATTTGATGAATAAGTTCTGGTTGGAAGTCGAATACTTAATGTAGGCAAATGCTAGCCAATTATGATTAATTTTTACATTAATGGCAGTGCCATAATCACTTCAATAAAATAGTTTTGGGATAAATTGGAATATAATTCAATAAAATATTTGTAGCCCTAATGCTTCGCTTAGCCTCCACTGGCTTATAGGGGATAACCAGAGACGTGGTTAAAAAAGAAGCGGGAATCATTCTTTTTCCTTCAAATGTAGAAAGGAGACAGAATCGGTTCATGATGGATGTAAGCATTGTAAAAAGTAATGAATATGTTTAAGATGTTATTTTAAAGTTTTTTTTTATCCATGAATATTTTGTTATGATTTAATTTAAATCAGTATAAATATGGTTTTATTGTGCTTTCTGGTCTCTATTAACAATGTCTGAAAATATATAATAGAAAGTAATTCCACACAATAGTGAAAAAAAATATCTATTTTCTCTTTTTAACATACATATTAAGTCTTTTCAATACGATAAACATGATTAAGAGACAGAAACTGCACGATGCGCATCCAGCTGATAACCGAACTCCTCAGAAACCTGAAAATGCATTTTTAATTGTACTGGTATCTTTGACACAAGTAGCTTTGAAAATAAACAATGTAATCTTTCGTTAAAATCTTGAGTTAATCAGAACTATGTGTTATTGGACTTAGCAGATAAAATTATTTTTTAAAATAACATTTGATAATAAAGCTACGAACTTTAATCCGCCAAAGTGTTTACAATTGGATTATCGAGTAAATAGAAGTTGCAGTAAGAACGAGTAAGAAGTTCACGCCGTCAGGGAAAAGGTTTATTGGTTGTTTTCATTTACGAAAACTAAAAAAAAAAAAAAGAAGAAAAGAAACAAACAAGAAAAACCACTATATTCAAGTAAACTGTTTAATTCAACTGAAATTCAAACAAATATGTAGCAAATAAAACTTAAAGCAGTGTTTGTACAGCGATAGAAAACAGTTTAAAGGAATTTAAAAGAATCCAAAACAGATTTCAACAATGAATACTATTTTTAGAATGAGTACTTGACATAGATGTAAGTATCCGAAGAATCGATTTACACAAGTAACACTAAGTTCAGTTAACGCTTAGAATTAGAGTGCTTCCAATGGGTAGTTACTCTACATGGTTGTACAATACCATTATGATATTACTTCAAATTTACTTGATGTATTTTATGTAAAGTTGTAAATGTCAATAAATACATTTAAAAAACAAAAAAAAACGCTTTAATATAATTTAAAAAAGAAAAAATATGTGGGGGTGAGGCAATGCACGATTTTAACTTTTTTTTTGTAATTTTACCCTCAAAATATTGAAGGTGTACTGGCGTTCGTTCCCAGCGCAAGAAGCCGAAAAAAATATAGGAAATATTTGTTGTTTGGTTTTTCATAATTTTTTATCCCAATTATTCTGCTTCTACAAAAACCAGAATAAGTACACGTTATTCTTCAAAAATAAAAAAAAATTGCTCGAAAGTTTAAATATCCTTAAGTCACTGAAGAATTAAACAAAAAAAAAATGTAGTCATTTCAAACAAAGTGAGTAAAAAACTAAACCAGTTAACCCATTAACCCCTCTATGTATAAACATTTCATACCTCTTTAGGAGGGTGGAAAATGAACATTTTTTAAACTTCAAAATTTTTATTTCGGGTTTCAAACCCGAGTTGTGTTGTTAATCTAATTTACCAAAGTTTAGGAAGTTTCTAATATTCTTATAAAACCAGTTAATTTTTCTTTCCAGCATCCTGAAAATGCTTTACATACCTCGGAACCATTTAATCAAAAATGATTTTT
>NW_027107600.1:328804-339531 GCF_000696795.3 Halyomorpha halys | reverse complement strand
TCGAAAAAGTTTCCAAATTTTTTTTTCTTTTTTGTTGTAATTTTACCCCCAAAGTGAGTAAAAAACTAAACCAGTTTAATGGGTTACTCTATGTATAAACATTTCATACCTCTTTAGGAGGGTGGAAAATGAGCATTTTTTAAACTTCAAAATTTTTATTTCGGGTTTCAAACGCGAGTTGTGTTGTTAATCTAATTTACCAAAGTTTAGGAAGTTTCTAATATTCTTATAAAACCAGTTAATTTTTCTTTCCATCATCCTGAAAATGCTTTACATACCTCGGAACCATTTAATCAAAAATGATTTTTGTTGTCGCCCAAAACTTTTCGCTTATTGTACATTATAATAATAATATTCTTTATTTATTCTGGGATTGATCCCTTTAGAATAATATTAAAGGTGTATTAGGCTTTAGAGTAAAATACAAAATAAAAATAAAATTATACGAAGTCATAAAATATAATGAAAATAATGAATTTGGAAAGAAAAAAGTTAACAACAATAATTAATAGAATATATAAAATAAAATTAAACAAAATTAAATAAAATCATATGTTATATCATAAAACATAAGGTGACTAACTTCAGGTAATAAATACAAAGAAAAAAAATGATAAAAAATCAAATACAATTATAAAAATTAAAAATAATAAATGAAAAGGTACAATTTTCGCTAATATATGTACAGGTAAAGAAAATCTGAAACATCAAATACAGAAAATATATAAACCAATGGTATACATACTTTTTTTTTTATTTTCAAAAAAGTAATAATGAAAATAAATAATCCTCAATCTAATCATAATCATCGGTATGATTGTGCTCAAGATGATGTACCAGTAACTTATGCAATAGATATTTTTTTTTTTTAATTTTAACTCAAAAAATGTTGGAGGAATACCGGTGTTCATTTCTCTCCATACTACAAGTCGAATAAAATATGGCATATTTAAAATTGCTAGGATTTTTTCCATAATTTTTTACCCCAATTATTCTTATACACATGCAAATAACCAACAATAAAATATAAAAATAAATAAAATACACTTGAAATATTTCACGTCACTGAAGTAGTCATACTTTGGTATTTTTTGTTTTGTATTTGTTCTGTTATGGACATAAAAGAGCGAAATAGGCTTTGCGGTAGGAATGTATTAATTATATTCTTATACAACCAGTTCATTTTAGTTTTAAGCATCTAAAAATGGTTTAAATACACCAGAAAACATTAAACCAAAAAATACCTAATTTTCACCTAAAAAATTCCCCTTATTGTACATATGTTCAAGACGATGTACTGCAACTTACGCAATAGACTTTTCTTCACCATCTTCGTCTTCTCATTATTCGAAAAAGTTTCCAAATTTTTTTTTCTTTTTGGCGATTTCACGGTTTAATAGCTCTCTTGTAGTATGGCCGCAAGCTTCTTGATAATGCGTCCTCAATGGAGTCTTGTAAAACTGTGTCACGGTATGACTTTGCTTTTAAATGTTAGGGGAAAAAAATAATTTTTAAGCAGCGGAAGGTGTAGCGTTACAATAACGATCCTTTCCAAAGCTAATTTTTTTCTTTCTCACTAGACTATAAGTGGAAGACAAAGTTATAAGAAATGTGTATACCTTCACACCTCACGACGCCCAATTTACTACTCATTTTGAAGTGGCCAGTCGTAACCGGTTCGAGTCGGTTTGCCGTAACCTCAACATCCCAACCCAACACTCACCTCCAGAATGTAAATTGTGAAACACCCACTAATATACCTTCAATTAGAACGATTCTGTTTGATCTTCCATTTAGTATTCAGCTTTACCTTAAAGAAAATTTAACACTTTTTAAGGAAGGCGTCGTCTTAAATCCAAAATTTCGTATTAGTATAAGAGCCTTAGAGGAGATAAAAGGAAGTTATTTTACCCCAATTTTTTATTACTTTAATAAAAACTATATATAATTACTATTCAAAATTGGTGTGTCTGCAAAGTATATGTAGGGATAATACACAATAACGGCTGTTTGAAAACGTTAAAAAAAAAAAAATTTCATTCAGAGCTGTATATCTTAAAAACTGCCAAAACGCTAGAAAACCAAAGAGAACAACATTTAAATTAAAGTAAATTTTCTAAAAGATGGGCCCTAATAGAGCTATTTACGTCCAATAGTTTCCGAGATGTAGCTTTTTAAAAAGCAGCACTTCATAAACAATTTACTGAAAATCAGTAGTTAGTAAATTTATTTTGAGAAATTTATATCTCAAAAGTCATTTGACTTACAGATATTAATTGGCACTTAAATTAAAGCTAGTTTAATGTAGTATAAGGTAGTTTATTATGTTTATCTTCGTAGTTTTCAAGATGAAAAATAGTGGCCTGAAACGTTGGCAGTAAAAAATAATATTACTTATTTCTATTCTTCACTTGGCGGCACCTTCTCATATTTTTAAAATTATAAAAAGGTTAAGTTGTTCGATCCAGTTCACTCGGAGCTATGAAAGATTTTTCCGGACTTTTGAAAACAATTGGGGTAAAGGATTTTTTAAACTTTTTATAAAAGCATTATTGAACATATAAACGCGTCCTCATCTATTAAAAACTTTTTTTTTTTTTTTATGAAAACGTAACATGTGATTTATTTTCATCGTTATAACAAAACTTATGGCGTTACCCTTAGCTCCGAAACAGGTCTGTCAATTCGAGAGAGCATTCTTTTCAGCGACCCACTCGGGTTTGTTAATAGATTTATGGATTATGACTGTTCAGGATCAGTAGGTGCACGAGGAACTATATTCCTTTCCCAGAAGCAGAACGTCCAGGGATCATATCTTCAATGGCAATGTTACATCCAGGAAAACCACAACGATATTCCCGATGGAGGCACTGGAGGTAGCGTCATAGTGGAGGTACTGAGTACTCCTGAGTCATGATAATGCCATTATCCACTATCATAGAACTTTGACAATAGTGTGTTATAAAATATCAAAGAGAAAAAAATTAAACAAATTTGGAAGACCGTTGATTTACCGTGTGTAATATATAAACGGGTGAAGTAAAAAATAACTCAAATAGGTTAATTACAACTAATTTTTTTTTTTATTGCACCTGGACCCTCTTACTTTTGCAAAACAAATTAATTTGATCATTTCAAAAAAACTCTATCATCGATCCTTTACTTCCTCCTACGCGAAAAAAAATGTATTTTGCATAAGAATCTCTTTCATTCTTCAATCTCATTCACCGTTCAGAAAAAAATAAATAAAATGTACACATTAATCACTGATTGTTATTACTTACTTTTTAAATATTATTTCATCATGTTTTATTTCTTTTTTTTTTTCATTTAATACTAAACATTATTGTATGCCTATAATATTCATTTAAACATAGCACATAGATAAACATAATTCTCCTTTTTTTTAATTAGCATTGTTTCATTTGTTTTCCAATTTATTTATAAAAGACTTCAATGATGTTTTATCATTTCATATTTTTTAAATATTATCTAAATTATCTAAGAACATCTGTATTCTGTAAGAAACTAAAAATGCGCACCTTTTTTCAATAGCTATTATATTATTTAAAGAGGAGTGTACTAGAATAAAGAAAAAAATTATAACTAGTTATAATCACAATTTATTTTAAGGCATAATAATTGAATCTAACCCTTTCGAGTATAATGCTAAAGGGCTTACTTAAATATGAAAATCAAAGAAAAATATAGTTTGTTGGAGATGGTATAAAAAATGAAATTAATAAGTTTTAATAATTGTTTTCTTATAAGATAATACTAATTAAGGTTTAGCAAATACAAAGGTACCACCAATTGATCTCTACACACATACTTCCATTGACGCACGTTCCAACCTAAATATACCAGATCTTCCCACTCATGATTCGGTTCAGTGTAAATTAACAATTTAGAGATTTGTTCGTTTCAAAGGCTTACAACCTCACGAGCCCATCTAATTCGCCACAATTCTCTAACCTGAATTTTTATGCCTATTCTCCTAATTTTTCAGTATACTATAAATTATTATTAAAATGCATATCATTCAGAAACAAGATTAATTAACAATGTAATTATTCACTAATTTATATCATCTGTTAACTCATCCTTAATTCTCCGGTCTTAACTCATCATTCCTAAAAGGTAAATAAATTAAAATAGATTTATGAAGAGCTCATTATTATTTTTATTATTGTTTACATCTTAACAACATATTGGAGGCTTAACACTATAATTTTACTTTTTAAACAACGATATGGAACCGCAAGAGTTTTGGAATTCCGTCATGTTAAACATTGCACTCTGATTCACTCTCATACGCCATTCTCATCCTCTCATCGCTGGCTGTATATGATGTAATAAGGAGAATCCACACTCGCATCGTTAGGAACACTCATGACGTAGTTCGTGGTCCACTAGGTTTGTGGTCGCGGATAGGTTTGGAAAGCTTCCAAATCCTATCCTGAAGGTCTCCTATCAATGGGAGTAAAGAAGGAAAAAATAGTTCGCCTATTACGATGTGTGATATTTTGGGTGCAAGTATTTATATTTTATTATGAGTGAAACATTGGTATGCATTTGTATTTATTTATTTTTTCCTTTCGCAAAGCCTTCCTTTTCAAATGGTAGGTATGAATGCAGTGCAGTTTCTCCTTGAGTTAAGTTGCTGCCTCTACTCACGGGTTGTCTTCTATAGGCTGACAGGTCTCATACATCAAGGAGTTAAACTTGTAAGGGGTTCATACTCACCTATTATTCTAACCTATTTAATCATGTTAATTGGTTTAGATTTGTTAAATATCAACATTAATTATATTTATTTTGGTGTATGCATGTATTTTATTTTTGTATCCGGGAAAATATTTGTTGTGGTGTGTTTTTAGATTTTAATTAAATATTCCTTATGTACGAAACAGATAAATTTTTATGTTTATATAAATTTTTACTATTTATATCGTTGATGGTAATTTTGTCTTTAATTTGTTAAATGGGAATTATATTTAGAGGTATGTAAGTAAAAATGGATAAAAATGAAAAATAACAAAACAAAATTTATAAAGAAAAAAGAACGAAAAAAAAATTATATATTTTAAATGAATTATACAATACACATAATGATGTTTCAAAAAACAATTGTTTTCTAGTTATAAGTATGCTGTTTCATGTTCCAGCTCAATACAGTTGGACAGTACAACTTTTTCGAGTGTTTTCCTTTTGTTTCAAGAAATAGATTAAGACAGTGTTTTAATTTCTTATTAATAAAAAATAAATAAAAGATTAAAATTCTATATAATAATTTTTTTATGGTATAATTAACTGACTATAATCTTGCAATCTCTCTAATTAAGTACTCAAGAACTCATTAACCAACAGTAAATCATATTGTGCTGTACTGACTCATTCGATAAAGTTAAACTCTGCTAAAGATGGAGTATTTTCCAATAAAGAAGCAATTATATCAATTGTCTTTATATGACAGTTCCCATTTAGAGAAACTAGTTCTATTTCATCACAAAAATAAGAAGAAATAAACAATATATTTCATAAACTTGGGCAAACCAATTTGTTTATTTGTGGATTTAATTTTATTTATTTTATCTTATTTATTTATCGTAATTAGAATATAAAAATAGAAAAAATGAAGAATCGGGTGTAAACGTTTCTATTTTTATTTTTAAATCTCAAATGTGAAATTATTACATAATAATAATAAAGCTTTACTTAACAAATTTAAAATAACGAAATGGTTAATCTAAATTATTACTGATACAGTGTCCTTACAATATAATTTGATTAAGAATAATTTAACAAGTAAATGCAATTTATAATGAGGTGTAGATTGTTGACTCAAGATTAATAAGTGGAGAAGATTGTCAGGGGGCGCGTTCAGTAAAAAAACACAAATAAACAAAAAATTATTTATTCGTGCCGAAGTTTCGATTTGAATTTCAGGTCTTCATCAGGGCTATAAAACAAAAACAGATAATAACCATCATTCAGTGAAACGTAAAAATAAAAATAAATAATAAACTAACAAATTTGGAAATATACATGACAATGGATTGAAAATAAAAAAATGGTTGGATAATAACAATGGAATTAGACATTAATTAGCAGATTGATAACAATGAAAGATGAAATATTATATTACGTAGGTAAGAAGATATGTTTAAGATAAGTACGTAGTATCTAAAAAACTAAACAGTATATTGATTCAAATTGTTTTTTAGTTTTTTAGACAATGCTTAGATATCTTATCTTATACATACCTTCTTACCTGTATAATATTATATTTCATCTTTCATTGTTATCAACATGCTACTGTCTAACTCCATGGTTATTAATCAACTATTTTTTATTTTCAATTCATTGTTATGTATATTTCCAAATATGTTAGTCTTTTATTATTTTTTTTTATTTTTTTATATATTTCGCTGAATGATAGTTTTTATCTCATTTTGTTTCATGAAGACTCTTGATGAAGACCTGAAAAACAGGTCTAAACGTCGGCTCAAATGAATAAATATTTGTTTTTGCTAAAAACAACAAAAACACTTTTTTTTTTCATTTAAAAGTAGTATTCATAGGAATTTCAATTCTTTTTCTAAAAATCCCTTAATTTTGTTTATACAATAGGTACAATATTGTGTTCCAGATAATTTATTTTGTTTTTTTATTTGATTTACTTTAATTTTGTCAACACCAGTTGTTTGAATCTGTATTCTCCTATTATTTATGTACCTAATTTCATTTTATATTATATTCATCCTTTTTATTATAAGTTATTTTATTGCTTTATTTTTTCTCTATTTATTAATTTTTCTTAATTATTTTTACTTTTTATATTCTCTATGTATAAATGGGCCGATTATATTATTGTCTTAGTAAAATATTAATAAAGTTCAATTTTGTTTATAATAATTAATGATCTCACATTTTTATAAGTATCATGGACAAATATAAACAATGAAAGTATTTATAATTAACTTAAGGAGATAATTCTCCTAATTTCACTTAACCTAAATATGAACTTATCAATTTACAAGATGATTAAATCTGAAAAATCATTCTTTTATATATATATATATATATATATATATAATTATAGATAGCATTTTTCAAAATATTAAAAAGATGGTAAGGGGTGGGGTCAAAAGGAAACAGAAAATATTTAGGAGCTATCAGACCGCACCCTTACGATCATCTTCATCCATTCTTACTTTTATTAATATAGATCCCTTAACAATTTTAGCTTTGAATAAAAGGTTAAATTTTAGCAATGTAAATTTTAGTAAACTTTCTTATTTCTGTAATGTTTTTATAAAAGAATTTTTTTCTGAAAACTTTTTAAATTGGAATCAATCAATGTTAACTCAAAACAAGCTCGTCTGCAAAATTAGTACAAGGAAGTATTGTTACAATGAATAATAAAGAAATATGTGTTTTGAAGCAAGCGAGAATTAATTTCAAATCAAAGCAAAATGATATGTGAAGGTTGTGGTATATGCATACTGCACCGGTTTTTTAGAAGTATGTCACTTTCCTTACTATTGGTCTAAGAGATAGTCATCTAAACCTCTTTGAAAGGTAAATACAGTTATATTTAAATAAATCAGTAGTACCGTTACTAGACCAACGGTTGTGCAAGGAGGTGGTTTACTCAGAATCACGCTAGACTA
Organism: Halyomorpha halys; assembly: GCF_000696795.3. NCBI lineage: Eukaryota > Metazoa > Arthropoda > Insecta > Hemiptera > Pentatomidae > Halyomorpha > Halyomorpha halys. The sequence continues at coordinate 331,855 of NW_027107600.1, read as the reverse complement.
CCAGATTTTTCCCTAATTAATTGTGTTATACCCACTTTATGAGGCAGGGTGGAAACCGGAGGCCTCTCAAACCCACAGCGTTGACTCACGGCTACAGAAACAGAATAAATAATTAGGTGTTACAGTCGGATTCGAACCCGTATCCTTGGAGTTAGTAGCACAGTGACACGCCACTTCCTAATATACATTACGATTAAAAAGGACAGAGAGATGCAGTTATACACTAATTAAGGATGCATATGCATAGAAATTTCTACAAGACTAATTTTATCACTTCTCGACCAAGTTCAAGATGAATAGTCCTGTTTAACTAATTTATAGAAGTTAGCGAAACGGAACTATTCATATTTATCGAGTCATTCTGCTTCACCACGGCTGAATATAGTTTCTTGTGCAACAATAGTCCGTTCTTGGCGGACGGAACAGTTATTTGTTCAAGATAATGATCCTTGATTAGTATAATATTATTAATCAAATAAAAGTTAACAAAATCTTTATATCATTTAAAAAAAAAAAATCAATGCATTAAAAATATCTGGAATCAATTCTTAAAAGTCACAAAAAATATTTATGTATCCTACAAATCGATGATAAATACTTTTCTTATGATTGTGAGTTATTTAAAAAATTTAGATAATACAAAAATTTAAATGTTGAATTTATCCGGACTTACGAGGTATCTACGCTTGAGAAACAAAATTTTTTTATCTTTCCTAACCAAAATTAACAAGCAGAGAGCATTTTTTTTACCTCGCTGATTTTCATAAAACTTATTTATTCGTCCAATTTTCACTTTCAAGTATTGAATTTGGAATCAAATCATTCTTCCACCAAAAAAATCGTTTTACAGAGTAGATTGAAATAAAAATACACATGTAGAAAGATAATAGCTTTAATGAAATTTAATAATGTTTAAATTACTAATTAAACTAAACTAAATCAAGTTTTTTAAAACTTGAAATAATGGTAGATTTTGATTCAGCACGCTAACAATTTTATGTAGAAAATATCGAGAAAAAAATCTCTATTTATTTATTTAGAAAAAATATTATCTGTTTTTCTGCAAGCAATTAATATCTCAAACAAGACTAAGTAGTGTTAAGATGTTCATGTCTAGATAAACCAATTAAACAAAGATATAGAAAAAGAAGAATGTTGTTGGAATTTATTATTTTCATTACGCAGAAAAGTAAAAATTTATCAAGGTTTTCTTTCTAAATTTCAGAATCCGTTGCTCAAAAAACATAAATGATGACATCAATAAAAACTAAATTAATAAAACCAACATTGAGGTTCTGGAAGGGATAATGAATAGAACTATGAATAGAATTGCATGCATACATATCTTCCGTGTCGTTGAAAGGTGAGTTGTTGACACCTGGTTCCTCGTCCGCACAGTTCCATTTAAAGAGTTAGAAACATGGTCAATGAGACGTAACTTGAATGCAATAATAAATAAATTTGTACCGCAACAACCCATGAATGGTCAGGGTGCAGTACTGTTACTTGACCGATGGTCGTGCAAGGAGGTGAATTAATCAGAATAACGCTCGACCGTCAAAATTATCCTCGATTAAGCGTAGCTACTTATGAGACTGGATGGAACCCCGGAAAGCTCTAGAACCCCCAGGGTTGACTCACGACTAGAGTAACAGAATAAATGATTATCTCCCACAACCGTGGATCCTTTGAGTTATTAGCGCAGTGCCATACCACTGAACTATCACTGCATTAATAACAATTGTTATTAAAATTAAATCTGTACTACTACAAGCCATGAAGAGTCAGTGGTGTAGTACTTTGTGATGAAGTTCTGTTACTAGACCAACGATTGTGTAAGGAGGTGATTAGGTCAGAATCACGGTCCACCACCATATTTTTACCCGAGTAAGGGTATCCACATCATGAGGCTGGGTGTACCCCGTAGGGCTTCCGAACCAACTGGGCTGACTTCACAGCTACAGTAAACATATAGTAATTATCTGCCACAACCGGATTCGAAACCCGGATCCTTAGCGGTAAGAGCATAGCGAATATCCGTTCAAACCGGATATTTTTTATATTTTTCTCCTTTACTTGCTTATAAAATTCTATATTTTGTATTAATGCATTACACACAATAAGTGAAACAAAAAGAAACACGATTTTACACCAAGAGAGGAAAAGAAAAGATGTAGAAAAACCAATTTCGCAATTATTTACGAGGAACAAGGCGTTCTGGATTGAGTAACAGTACTCAGAAATTAAGAAACAAAAAAAGTAGAATCCTTTTTGTTTCCAAAAGCAACGGCCGACCTTCAGTTTCTTTTTTTTTTTTTTTGTTCTTTTAAATCGTTTTTAACAGAACCGTTATTTAACATGCGTATTTCTAAAGACAAGATCGGTTGAATAATAAATAAAATTAGAAAAAGGTTCAGGAAACAGTCTGAACAAAAGCTGAGTATTTACCTTTTCAAGGATACGGTACGTCATTCAGTCGACACTACGATTAGTTTTGGTCAATATTTTACTCTTCTTAATTGTCATTCAGGTCTTCTAAAAAATCTGGTGGGGTCGCGCATCACAAAACTTTCACTTACTAACCTACTTCCGTCCCCAATTTTTGTGCAAATTGGTGGATTCGTGTTAAAATTGTTGTTTGGGGGTTCTCGTGATGGTCATATCAAATATAAATTTTACATTTTAAAGAATACAGTTTAACAAAAAATAGATATGCCTCCTTATATTAAGAAAGATCCGATCTCGGCTTTTCCAGTTCAGAGATTTTTTATCCTTTATTTTTTCATACAGTTCTGTAATATTATTTATTATTTCTAAAAATGCGAAATTTTTTTTTTTAATAAACAAAATTAAATGTACTTTAGAGCAGCGTTCCTCAAAGTGGGTCCCCAAGCTTATGTCAAGCTGATGCCACGAGTGAATGAAAATTCCTCAAACATTAAAAAATAATAATAATAAAATAAAGTTATTGCTCAAAAACGTATCTGAAATTATTGTTTTAAGACGGATATATGCCTCGGAAATTTTTGTCAATATGGGAAAATAATAGTT
>NW_027107600.1:294876-328079 GCF_000696795.3 Halyomorpha halys | reverse complement strand
TTACTTTATATTTTTAGCTAGATCGATACATACACATGTTCACACGTTTAGGTTTAGCAAGATTTGGTTATTTGGATCCAGGGAATCCAAAAACGTCAATATCAGTAAAAAAAAATCTGATTCGAAATTTTTCAAGTACGTAATTACTCCCCTTTTCACATTTTATTTAACTGTAAAAGTAAAAGTATATAATATATGAGGAGAAGAAAAGGTAAGTAAAAATAATATAAAATAAGTTCAACAATAAGCACTATAAAACAATTATCCAATTTAAATTGTTATAAAAAACGATTAATATCTAATGAGTTAAAAAACGAAACTAATTTTTTTAAACAGTTAATTTAATCCTTTTATTACACAATCACTTTTATTACTAGGTTACTAAAGTACCTACTACTTAGAGCTGTTGAACTGAAAAATTTTAATACTCAAGGTTCATTTATCCAAGTGACGGGCAGGTGTAGATTCTATTTCTGTCTTCACCTACCTGTCATTGGCGAATTATATTGATACAGGCCGGTTTCTTAGTGTAGTTCAAAATAAAATAAAATTAATCTTAAAAAAAAATGACTACGTGAACAAAGCAAATTATTTTAAATTATCATTAAATAAACATAATACAAGGACGTGGACAAAGTTTGTAATTATACTTTTAGTTTGATAAAATAATAGCACTCTTTCATAATTATAAGCTGGAAACTTATTTGAACGTAGAGGCGAGTGACATCATACAATGCCATCATACGTCCCAAAGTTTCGTGTAGATAAGTGGGCTTGTGTAGAAGTTGCTATTTTTGTGATTCAATAAAAAAAAATAAAAAATACCAAGAAAGGCGAAAATTATGAACTAAAAGAAAATGATAGAAAAGAGAAATTTTCTAACTTTTTTTTAAATAATAAACTTTTATATTCCTGTTGTTATTAAAAATCGTATTTTAAGGTTTCTCGAGACGGGAATTGCAAAAATAAATTTTTGTTCCAGCCAATAATACAGCAGTTTAACAAAAGATAACGAGAATCGTTAAAGATGGGACGGTCTTAGCTTTTCGAAGTTTCCGGTTCGAAACGGATGTCCCTAATTTTCCTTTTTTCTCCTTTAGCCCGGCAAGAGTGTCCTACTTTATTGTCCCCGAAAAAAATTCCCGTGAGCATATATCTCATAGTAGATTATTTTTACTAGTTTGTTTATATATTTTACTAGTTTGTTTATATAACTAGATGTGATGTTAACAAAAATCTTTATGATTACAGGCGGTCCCCGACTTTCGCACAATTTTAAAGATTCAATTGTTTAATCCTCTCTCAGGGGTCATCCGATCGCAGAGGATTGCAATGTGGTTCGGATCAAGAGGATAAAACAGTTTCAGTCTTGCATTGCTAAGTGCGTCAACGTGTTGTGTGTTTTGCTAATTTATTTCTTTAAGTTTAAACATTTGACTCTTAAAAATTGATAAATATGGAAATAATTAAACTTTCTGAAAACGATGAATTTTTTCCTTCAATCAGACATTAATACGGTGTAAACAGATCTACGATACGTTCAATTTTGAAAAACAAGAGTAAAATTAAGGAATCGGCCGATGCAGATAAAGATGCTGCGAAAGAATTTATTTCCTTATTATCCGAAATTGAAGATGGAGAATATTCTCCTAGTCAAATATGGAATGTATAGGAGGGGAGTTTGTTTTGGAAAACAATTCCTAATCGAATATTTTTATCGAAGGAAGAATCAGTTGCTCCTGGGCATAAGCCTTCAAAAAACCGACTGATATTCTTAGTGGAAACTTATCTGGTGTTTTAAAATTGAAGCCATTTGTTAGATAGTTTACCAAGCAGAAAATCCCAGAGGATTGAAAAAGGAAACTAAAAAATTGCTTCCGGTGTGTACAGTGTAAGTGAGGTAAAAAAAAAAGAAAAGGAAGAGAGAGAAAATTTACAGTGTAAAAAGTATACTAAGAAAAATTATAGAAATGATTGAAAGTTATTGAAAATCAAAACATAAAAAAATCACTCCTGGTTTTACAATCAATAACAGTGTATAGTTAAATTTAATGGCGAGTACGGCTGAAAGGATTATTCTCTTTAATGTCTGCGGTGTCGGTGGCGAGCTAGTCTTCAGTCTACAGGTATGAGGCGATCTATGGTATTAAATGAGGGGATTTACAGATTGAAGCGGCGTGGTAGTCTAGGAGCTTCTAGACCTTTATCTGCTGGGCGTACACCGGCGTCTATTGTGAAGGCGAGGTTGAGGCGATTTCTGTTGACGGATTGAGCAGTTTGAACTTCCAGCTTGTCCAGTGGGGGCTTTAAAGACTGCAGCGATGCGTCCACCATTCAAACCTCTAGTGACTAAGGCGGGGGAAAGCCCTCCTTAGCGGCAGCCATCTGAATTATTTAGATTGAATAACAGGGTTCGCTTATTTTCGAAGGTGCTGGAGCAATGGCGCGAAAATTGAATAGAAGTTATTGACTACAAAACACGGTGATTTGGAAATCAAATAAAAATACGCATCTTGGCAAATTTTTGACTATCATGGAATTCAATGTGAATGTGATCCCAATGGAGAGCGTAAATCTCCAGTACGTAGGGAAATCGAGAAAGACACGCCATGTGTATAGAAATCTTTACCAAGAAAAGAAAAAATGTGCGGTATTCAACAAATTCTCGACAACTTTATGAAGGAAACACCCGGAAGCACTTAACACCCCTCTTTAACATTATTATGTATCCATATTGATAGATAAATACATTAAAACACAATCTTTGGTACATATTTTTTTACATCCCCCTATTTACGAATAATCAACATTCGCACATACTTTCAGGAATCAATTATGTGTGAAAGTCGAGGGCCTACTGTACTTTCAATCAGGGGCTGAAGAATACAAATTTCGTAAAAATATCTAAGATCTTCTTGTCTTGGTTCATGACTTAAAATAAGAAACGCAGGTGACTAAAATGCCGAAATGGAAAAAAATGTCACATTAGGAGTGTACTGGTGAGAGAAATGCTCATTCTTACCGTTACGAGGAAGCCAGAACAGAACTGAATTGAGTATAAGTGGGGAGGTAAAAGGAGGAGTAACACAAACAAACAGTAATAAAAACACCAAATGGTTAACGGAAGGTTGACAAAAGTATAAACCAAACAGATGAAATTATAGGAAAATATAGGCGTTTATTTCCCAACATAAGCAAAATGCTTAAGGCTACACCTCTTCTGGGTTATTACTTTAATTTTTCTTATATAAGATAAATAACAAGTTACCATCGTAAATAATAAAAACAATGGATCAGTACATCATATTTAAAAAATGTATAAATTATTAAAGGAGGAAAAATAGAGGCTTCAAGTTCAAACCGGAAAAGTCGAGGCTTTCATATCTATACGTATTTGCTACATATTGGCATAAATGCAGTTCATATTCGTTATTTTCACCTCGAGGAACCCTAAGATATGAAATTTTATAGTGAGTAAAGTTGCGATACGCGCACAGCAAGAGATTTTTCATTCAGGTCACAGTGACTTTCTTTCTTTTTTTTTTTTTGGCGCCATAAGAAAAAAAATTGGGATAAATTATTATATCCAGGATAAACATTAGGAACAAGCTAGAAGTTTTAGAGGAATCCGGCATATGCAAAAACAGAACTCGCATTCTGGTCACGAAACACATTACACTAATAAGGGCCTTAAGAAAAGCTAACAGAAAATTTCCAACTTCGTCAAATCATAATTGGACAGAGCTGTACTATACATTTCATTATGTAAAATAAACATACGAACATATACTAAAATTTGACAAGATGAACAAAGGAAGTGAATTGTTCGGGGAATGATATTTGAAAATATGTATTGCAAAGTACGTCTAACTTAAGATACCGTATATAATTTCAACCTAAATAGAGAATAAAAAGTTAATTCTATTCAAAAATTGTAAAAACTTCAAAAAAAGTTTTTATTTATTTATTTTTTTTTGAAGAGTAAAAAAAGAAAATACAGTCAAAGGAGTTCATTAGAAATAAAAATAAATAAAAAATAAAAATGATATATACTTGTCGAAGTACATTGCAATTTCCATTTAATACTGCATCTTTTACATTAAATGCAAGGGTAAAACTGGCCAATTAAATAAATTGGTAACTATTATACAAAAAAATCATCAGTAAAACGCTAAACCATAAAATAATTTTTTAATTCCATGTTTTGGATTTTTTTTTATTTAAATAGATATATTTGTTGTTTAATCTTTGCCTACGATAAGCAATTAAATTAAATTTTATCAAACTACAAACTAAGTTAAATCAATTTGAACAATAAACAAAATTTGTTAGATTGTAAGATTATGGCATCCGTAATCGTCTAAACTGATCATTTTGTGACTGTACATTTCGAAATAAAAGCTGTATTATAACTTCACTGTATTATAACTTAAGCTGATGTAATAACTTCACATTTCAGATTTAATAGTAAAACTATTTAACGGCATAAAACTGGAAAAAAGAACATCCGATTCTACATTTTATTGAGGATATTCTCGAATTACGATAGATAAATTTACAACTTAAATACAATTTTATTAACACGATATCAATTGATTGGAATGAAGGGCATTTGAAATTGTAAATAAGAGTGATTTTGTAACTATAAATTTGTAAATAAAACTTTATTATCACAAAAAAATTATTTACAATTAAAATTTAAAAAAACAGATAAATATGGGAAACGAAATCTTGCTATTATGTAAACAAAATCAAAAATATTTTTCGATTGAGTAGAGGTGATTGTTTAATTGTAAAGATGAGCATTCTCAATTAAGTAAAACAAAAATTTTGTTACAGTAAATTTTTAATTAAAGCTTTGTTATAATTTTTTGATAAATTTATCCATAATTAAACTTTATAAACATTAAATAAATAAAATACTTAAAATGAAACCCTGCCATTATGTCAGAATTAAAAATATAATATGATTGAGTAGAGTAATCCCTAAATGATGGTGGTTTAAAATGCTACTATTCTGGTTCATTGCGAAATTCATAATTTTTTGTACTTTATTGAATACATTTAGATATCTAATTTTTAAATTAAAATGTTACTATTATTTACAACTTCAACACAATGCGACAAGTTACAACTAATTGTAAATAAATTTATTTACTGATTTATTTCTTTATTATAATTTTTGAAAACAGAAACGAGCTAATAATTGAATTCGCAAAACATCACGAAATCTATGTATTTAATAAATGCAATACATTCAATTTTTATATTGATATTGATTTATAAAATCAAAAACAAACAAACAAATAAATTCATAAAACTACTGGAAACACTTGTAAAGGAGATCATTGACTATAATTTCGGTTCGAGGTAAGAGAAAGTCAAAAGAGAAACCAAAATTGCCAGGAATTCAGTCTACAATTAGGAGAATGAACCCTAAGGTCGAGGCAAATGGTAATTTAGTTTTGAAAACAATTTTGGTTAATGAGGAATTGCTACTATACACTACCCAATTTTCATTACCTAAATTAATTATTAAAACTCATCTAAGACTAAAGATATAAAAATGAGAATGGTAGAAAAAGGGTTTTGAATATACAGTGGACATCATTTTGGAGATAGCCATTATTCGATTCGATGGAATTTAGCAAACCCGAAAAGTTCTTTTATACCAAACAGTATTATCTAGGCAGAGTCTTCCAGTTCGTTTAAAGACGTTCAATTTTTTTCATAAAAAATAAAATAAAATAGTAAATAACATTTATTATTTAAAAGTGTTTATTTAAGGTTATTATTTCAATTTTTTTTTTTCATTTCAGTGAAGAGTAGTGATTCTAAATAAAATCTTCATATAAATTGATGAACTCCTATGTGCATATAGATAGATAAATAGCGATCTTTTTCTAGATATCTGACAAATATTTACACAATATTTCAATAACGTAGAATTGATTAATAATCTTATTTAAAAAAGGAATTGCATGAACAATTTATTTTAAACGATATAAAAAAAAATTGTGGCCGCCTTGGGGCTGGAAATGAAACTTCTGGAAATAAAATAATGAATTACAATTTAATAAATAATGACCATGGGTTTTCTCTTAAAGCTTAAGGCTTAATGATGTTTAATTTAATGTCAGTCCTTACAGACATCCGTAGGTCTAATTATTTCTGAAATATAGTTTTCCAAAAATAAATTCACTAACTACTAATTTTTCTATACTTTGTTATGGCTGGATAAGGTTGCTTTTTAAAAAAAATGTATTTCGAGATCTATTTAACGTAAATAGCTCAACTAAGGCTCATATTTTAGCAGCTTTACTCTACTTTAAATGATGTTCTCTTAGGTTTTCTGGTGCTGTTGGTAGTTTTAAAGATCGAGAGCTCGGAATGAAAAATTAATTCTTTTAACTTTTTGAACAGCCACTATTTTTTATTCTCTCTTGGCAGACTCGTCAAGTTTGACTAGTAATTATACATATATTTCATTTAAGTAATCAAAAATTGGAGTACAATAACTGACTTTTCAACAGGGCTCTTATTCGATAACGATACTCTCATAAACTGGAATGCGTAGGTAAGAAAATATCTCTGAAGATTTTGATACCGAATCGAGTGATATTTATTGAGTGAGTGAAGACTCAATCTACCTTATTACGGTTTGCCACTGTTGGGCTTTTGGCATATTGGTAGAACTTGGTAACCAACAAAATAAATTTAATAAAAAATAAAAACTTTAAATGACCATTTAAATTGATTTTTTTTTTAAATTTTATAATTTCTATTAGCTTCTTAAACGTTTAAGAAAACGTACTGAAGAACGAGCAATATTAATTCTAAAGAGATTAGAAAAATTATTACATATGTATGCATTTACTTTTACCAGGTAGCCAATAAAATCATTTATTTGAAGGTAAAAACAACTTTTGATTACCCTGAGTGATTATTTTGCTAAACAGTTTGTAGACTCAGCGGCCTCAGGCCTCTAAGACAGTTGTTATCCTCGAACATCCACAAGGTTTTTTTTGGTTACTAGTTTCCTGTTGGGTGATAGGTTTAAGGAAATGTCAGGTATAATGGTCTGTTTAAATACAATTTGAAAGAATTTATTTGTTTTTCTTGGAAAATCACTATGGTCTTTGTTAATTATTATCAAAATACATCCTTTGTTCCACTAAGAAAAAAAAATAACCAATACTCTCCCTCTATAAAATTTAAGAATTTTACGTTTTGATGCTACAAGATTGTTTTTGAAGATTTGACACCGAAGCCGGTTTCACTCGGCTTCGGTGTCAAGTCTTCAAAAAGATGGTCATCGAAAGTGACCATAAACATCGGAATTTTGTTTCAAAGTTCATTGTAAACTCAACTAGTTTTAATTTCAGTTCTAACACACGTTTACGTCTAATAGTTTCTTAGATATAAGTTTATTCATAAATTTGTAGTTTTTCAGAAGAACGAAAAATCAATATTTTGGTGAATATCGTCGCTGCTCCTACAAAGATAAACGTTATAAAACCCTTGTTAGTACATTCAACTAGGTGTAATTTGAGCGACGTATTAGTTTTTAGTAGTAGGAGTAGACGTTTATATTATAATAAATTTATAAACTATTAATTTTTAGTTATTTGGTTAAAAAAATGCATTCATTATTCGTATTAGATTTCCCAAAATAACTTCTTACTAACATCTGATTTTAGATATTTAAAAAAAAAAAACTATCTCGGAAATTATCGAACGTAAATAGCTCTCATGGGGCTCATATTTTTTGCAAATTAATTAATCTATTTTAAATTGTGTTTTATTCAATTTTTTGATAGTTTTAAATAAAATGGATCACTGAATGTAAAATGAGCGAAAATATAAGGTTGTTCTTGAATATAAAAAAATTACGGGAACATGCACCTTAATAATTCACCAGGCTTCAATGTACCCGTTATATAACCTAGCAATAAAATAACAATTCTTCCAGGCCGGACCCGCCCAACTAAGACCCCTAGGAAACGACGTTCCTATATCACTTTTGAAATCTTTGCTTAAAACGGGCAGAGGATAATTTAAGATAGTTAAATCAAGCAATGTTCAGAAAGCACCTGAAATTTGACGTGATTTTTTTTTCTTTAAAGAATTCAAAAATGCATTTTTTGTAACGTTTTATATTTTTTTATATTCCCTCAACCATGATTTTCACTAAAGTGATAAAACATTGTGGTGAAATAACTTTTTTTTCGCAGGCTCTTGGACTATAAAGGCACTAAAAGTAAACATGAAATTTAAAAAAAAAATGTGAATGCAAAATTTTTAAATATAACTTAAACTCTATAACGATCCAAAAATAAAAGAATTTTCAATCAATAAATCAAAGCCTGTGTTGAAACTGGACTATTGCTATTAGAGTAGTATTTCCGCCTGATCGGAGAGACGTTCTAGCTATTTTTAGTAATAGGCACTTTCGTTTACTGCTTTATTCATGAGAATAGGTGGAGCCCGCTTCGTATTCGATTCACCAATATCTGAATCTAACATTTAATAATGAGCTATGATAAAAAGAAAATAATACATAAACAATTAAAAATACACTTTTACAAATGTATCGTAACATCGTGATAATCGAAGGATTTAATTTTAATATACATACTAAATAAATAAGTAAAAACATTGTTATGCACAGCGTGATAATGAAGTATTTATAAAAATATTTGCAGCATTATCCGAATTTACTCGTTAAAAAAATATATACTTATGATATTCAATAGCTTACTAATATATTATTAATATATTTAAACATTTAATCTTACTTTCAAAATAAGCAGCTCATTAAAGACTATAATTATCAAAATATAATTAAAAAACAAAATTATATTAATAGTTTATTTTAAAACAATTTATTTATTTGCCAATAGAATATAACCCGTTTGCGTGTGTTAATATTCGGTACTGCATGTAGTGCAGAGCTTCTGCCCCGTGTCCATTTCCTAGTTAAATGTGATAAGGACTTTTATTTTATTATTATGATAGTTCAAAATTTTTTATATTTTATATTATTCTCATGTGCATAGTATTAGTATGTTTATTTTATTTATCTTTCTATTTATAAACATACAGAGATTTTATTATTTATATATTTTTTAAATTTTTAAGCTTCCTTTCATTCCAAACTCCTTACTCATCCTAACCATTAATTCTTAATCTCTCATAATAACTGATAATCCTCCGAGGCGTCTGAAAAGAATATGGCCACGGGACCTTCTAATTTAAATTAATATTTGAAGTACCACCATTAGGTGGTTCCTTCCCATGATTATCAAGTGTTTGAATTATTCCTCCCATTTACTTATTGTTTTATTTTGTATAGTTGTTAATTATAATAAATAAAAATTAATTTTCTTTTTTATGAATGTGATCATTTATCACTAATACTTATTGCCTAAGGTTGTGGCAGAGTGTAATTATCAATAAATAAAAATTTGACTTGGTGCCACAAAAAAAAACGAAAAAAAAACAACACAAAAATTGTTGTTTTTTCAACAAAAAGTAAAAGTACTTAACAATTCGGTATTTGAGCCCAAAAATAAAATAACGAAATTTTTGGACTTTATTTTTTTAGTTTTGTGTTGATCAGTGAGCGCGTGTTTAAGTTATCTCTATTATTGTGATTTTCGCAAATAAATATCTAGAGACCAAACAGGACGAAAATTATGAACTAAATCCTTTTATTTTTCTGTTGCTGTAATAATTCTAATTTTAGGGTTTTCTGAATTGTGAATAACGAATATATATTTAGTGCATGCCAACAATACAACAGTTTAACAAAAGAAAACGAAACCGTGATGCAATCCTGAAAGATCGGGCGGACTCGGTTTTTCCCGTTCGAATCGAATATCTCATTTAGTTGTACATAAAATTATTTAATATTTCGTATTTATTCATTTTTTTTTTTACTAATAATAATAATATCTGGTTACTTATTACAAATAAAAAAATAAAGGTAATTTAGACGATTTTCTTTTTTAATTCAGCACTCAATCGCCGTTAAGTAGTTCAGTGAGAAGAGGACCTAGCTCATATAAAATATCATTTATTTTTACATTAATATATTGGGTTTAATCGTCTGAGTTAATACTGAACCGTTTTTGAGAAAGTCGATAAAATGTATAAAATCGATCAATAAAGTGGCACTTCTCATTGGTCAATTTTAATGCAAAAGTTGTCTAACAACAACCCACGAATACACCTCCCTTGAATATGTAAATTCAGTTTTGTGCGACATCTTGTTTTTTAGCAAGGCTGTTAATATGACAAACAGACCGTTTTGAGAGACTTAGTTATTTCGACGAAGGAGACCTTACAATGTGTTTCATTTCAATACTCGTATTCGAATTGAATTCCGTACATCATTCCCTTTAGACACTCTCACCAACAAAAGTAATTTATTTTAACAAAATAAGAAAATTTTATCTCAGTAGGGAAAATATGCGTAACATACCAATGATTCATTGAAGGAACAGATCGCATAGCTCTAGACTACATTAAAAAAATGAAACATATATTTAGTTATTTGAGTATCGCTTATCTTTACATTATTCGGCTCATGGGGATCAGAAAGGATTGCAGGATTATTATAGTCGCGAGATTATAATAAGTATAATATTAGGAATACCGGATTTTCTAGTACCGGAGTAGATACACAGCTATGTTATACCAACACTACATTATTAAGACTCAACACTTATCATCAACAGTCCAACTTATTTATTTTCAGAACCCAGCTAAAAACCAACACAAATTAGATTTTGATAACACTATGATTTTACGTAGAGAAAACAATATGTTCAAAAGAAAAATACTTGAGTCAATTTATATACCAGAGAACATCAATTATACAGTAAATTATAAAACAGACACAAGAAATTTGAACCGACACTATGCAGAGATTTTAAGCAAAATAAATTTATGAAAAATATGGGTAACATTTTATGTTACTATTTACAATTAATTTTTAAATGAATTTTAATAATATAATAAATAAAAATTAGAACAAAATTAAATTTAACATAAATTAATTATAAGGCTGGCCTGAGTGTAGGGAAGGTTAAAAATAGTTTGTTTATACGATAGATGGTAGAAGTTAGTTGATCTAAAATTAATAGTTTAAAAATTAATGGATCTGTGACAAAATAATTGAATGTGAGGAGTAAATTTATATTTAATGTATGTTAAATTATTTATAATAATGTTTTTAAAATTGTTACAAATTAATGTATAATAAAAGCTGTTAATTGTTAGATTGTCCTAAAAGATGACCGAATCAGCCGAAACATTGAACAATTAAAGATAAAATAAGAAGTGTTGAGACTTAACATGGATAACAATTGATTTATTTAACAACAAATACCAGACTCAAGAAATTGAAAATATTATATGTAAAGAAATATAATTTGTTATATAAAGTAATAATAATAATATACAGTAAGGAGAAGTATTTGGCTTGCGTGGAAAATTTCGAATTCGAGTTTTCTAACGAAACTCTTGTTTCATATGAACAGTATAGCTCAAAAACAAAAAGTGGTACATAACTGAAATTAAATACTAAAGGCAGGTAAATGTCTGGGTTGTAAGGGCAACTTTTAAGCTAAAATCGACCAAACGGAATTGCCACTTTATAAATCGATTTTAAGTATTTTTTAAACTTTATTAAAAATGTTTTGTATCCTATTATTTTCTTATTTTAACTATAATTATATATTGAGGATATTTTACAATTGATTCATTATTTAGAGATTTGTTTTTAAATAATTGCAAAATAGTAATTCATATACTTAAATATATGGTAAAAAAAAAAAATAATACAACGTAAGTTTACAATATCATATATAGGTAGTTTAAATTTTTTTTCATATTTCTTAAACATGCGGATAAACTTTATTTTATTTATATTCTAAATTTTATTTTATTTATTCGTGAAATATAGTGAAGATGTTCAGATTGAATAAGATTCCTTTTAAAAGCATTACTATTTTCTTTTTCTTTCAAATTTGAGTTCTCAATGCCCTTCTGTTAGAATTTAATGAAAACTTTCAATGCGACTATTGCATGTTTGATAAAAAGAACAAACTCCTTGTTATTAAAATACGATTAAAACAGATTTCTAATGTATCCTTCAATTGCTTTACTTCAATGGAGCTCAGTAGTATTATTTATTGCTGATAACTGTCAGATAGTTTCCAATTACAACTTTATTAAATAATTTAATGGAATTATTACAGTATCCTGGCCTTATTTCGTGAATTTCTATATCTCGGTATTTATTTTTTTTATTGGTATGATATTTTTTTAATAAAGAATTACGCTACCATGATTAAGGACGTTCATAGAATGAAGCTAGAAAGCATTCATTCATAGAACATATACAATCTCACCTAAAAAAATAAAACAAATTTAAATGATAAAAATAATAGCAACAAAGCCAATAACAAAAACAACACAGCCATCTTAATTCAAATATTTATTTTATATTAATGAAATAACACAACCGACGTTTCGGACGGTTCTTCCATCTCCAGGGTCTACTTCAAAAATAGTTACAGTTTTTGTTACATTAAGGTTTTGAAAAATATGCAAATCTTCTATTATGTTTTTTTTAATGTTTTTTATAATAGCTATTTTGCAAACCTGCAATACAGTCCTATGTTTTATAGTCATTGCAGTTCCATTTCCACCTGAATTTTTTTGATTTAATTTATAAGAATGATAATTTAGACATTTAATCTGTAAACAGTTTTTTACATTAATCACGAAATTTAAAGAGAAAATTGAACTGAAATGACAAAAAAAAATTAGGCATTGGAGGTGTGTAAAATAATCATAATATAAAATAAAGAAAAGAAAATTTGGCTATATTTCAAAACGTTAATGGAACAGAAAACTTTGTAACTAACATTGTATTTTGAAAATGGACAGAACGCCGGCAATGTTAGAACATTATTGTAAAATTAACAAAATTAAGTTAGAAGGCAAGTTAATTTCATAAATAGAAAAAAATAAATAAACATAAAATTACATAATTGCATTCAAATATGAAACCACTAAATAAAATAATAATAAAAATAAATTCAATTTTAGTAAAATATTTCCAGAATAATTCAACTAATGTTTTTTTTTTATATTCTCGTTTTTTATGGGTAAAAAAACATCTGAAACACAATTAGGAATGTGCTAGGTTCTCAAATAAGAATAATTTTTCAGATTCTAGGTAAAGTACAAAATATACTTTCTAGAAAATAGCTCATTTCTCCCTTATTACAGAGCATTGAAGTTATTATTTAAATTTTAATAACATATTCAGAATATCTTTCAAGTCATCCATTATTTATAATTTTTTATTTATTAATAACGAAATAGTATTTCATGGTCCTCTATTATTCAATTTTGAATATATGGCTAAATAATAAGTACGAAAAACATTTATAAATATATTTTACTATGATATTTTTACCTTTTTTTTTTTTTAATTCTTTGTGCGTACATGGACGTTGAATTAGAAAACATACTGAAATAAAATGGCATTTGTATTTAAAGGAATTAATAAACAATAAGAATTTAGTATATTTTATGATTATTTAATATTTTTTTAACTTTAAAAATAAACTTACAATAAAATCATTTTTTAAATATTTTAACTTGTAATTTATATTTAACTTGTAATGTAAATATTTTAACTTACACTCAATCATATACTTTACAATTATTAATAAAGCTAGTAGAACTGTTTATTTATTATTTTTTTAAAATATTACTGATCGACTTAAGATTGAAATCGAACTACAAATGAATCGAATGAGACCAATTAAACACAGAGACAAAAGCCAAACAGAATAAGCATGTAGCTACTTTATAGATTGGTTCAAGCCGGTTCTAACCTGTTCAAGAAAGGAATGAAGTAATGTCAAGTGCTCTAGCGTATTAGAGATTTCTTATTTGTTATAGTCAATCAAGGATTATTCCATTACGATTTTGAGATATATAGGTAAGCAGTAAATATAGAGTTTCGAATTCTTCGTTAGAAATAGTATAGCGTTCTAAAACGAGGAAATATTTTTTAAAAAATCTTTCTAACGGTATTGACCAAGTTTAAATATTGTGGTTATCTTATTTGCAAAACACTTTACTGAATGCGAGTATGTAATAACCCGCTAGTTTTTAGTCATTTCTGCGGAAATATTGAAATAACAAATATTTTAACATTTTATTTTTCATTATTAACAATTGGACAACATAAGAACATTATTGTTAATTTCACAAATAAGTGCAGATAAGTTAATTTCATTTTTTAATTTCTTATATAATACATATAATATTATTTTAATTAATTATGTAAATATTAAAAACGTGAACTAAAAACTCGATTAAGTGTAACTTGAAGCTCTGATAAAGTGATTAAACGAAATCATTCGAAACCGGAGAACATCATTTAGCTCCAATGACAACACTCCTATTTTCTTTAAATTATTCAAGGCATCTCAGAAATTGTTGAATTTATTTTAATCAGACTAGTATTTCAGAAACTTCGTAAGCATAAATATTTTCTAAATGATAAATATAGAATTGAAAGAAATAGGTTTACAATAAAAAAAAAATAATAAAGTTTGATAAAAATTAGAAAAAACAATATTATTTTTAAAAAAAACTTATTCAACTATGAAAATAAGATTTATGTAGTTTTGTCAACAGCTTAAAAATTATTAAAATTGATAAGATTAAGAATGAGTGGTTTATTCGACCAATTTTGTTTAACAAGTAATTTTTGTAGTTTCTACATAGATCAACAAAATAGAATTTCAAGTTAATGAACTATCCAGGCTCATTAAAGAAGAAATTAAAGTTATCATAGAAATCTGGCAATCAAAACAATAATTCTGATATGAATGTTCTAGAATACAGATAAATTTGGAAAATCAATTTTGATTCAAAAGAATATTTACACTAAGCATTAGATGCCATTGAATTTAAGATCACTCGAAGTTGTTTTATTGGGGATAAAATTGAAAATAATATTTTTATGTACTTAAAAAAAATCTATTGCATGGATGGGATTGGTAGCAATTTTTTACGTTTGAACATATTTTCTACTTAAATTAACAATGATTTTCTTAATATGAACTTCATTGTATTTACTTTTCTATGTTTTATTATAACACTACTTAATGATATAAATTTTAATTCTTAACTAAAAACCATATCATTAAATAGAAGTAATGGTTTCCATGATTACTAATTCATTTATATTTGCAAACGTTGGATTGATTTGTGGCTGTTAATCATTTCTTGGGATTATAAATAAATAAGAAAAAAAATAAAGTATTGATTGATATATGAGGAGGAAGTAAGTCGAGAGATTTAGTTGTATTATGGTCTTATATCGAAATTAATGTGAAAAAAAGAACGCGTAGTATTTTTATAAAGAAACACAAATCTTGGCTTAATTTATTTTCTGCTTCTAACTTTTTTTATTTCTTTACAACATACTATATTGGACATTTTATTTTAATTTAATTTGACATTTAAATTTATTTGCAATTTCATTTACTTATTAATTATTTTTGGTTATATGAACATGAACATTGAATGTCTATAAATTTATATAAAACTTTTATAACGAATAGAATATTTGTGTCTGGTCACCGGAAAAGAGAAATATGAGATATTCAAGAGTGGTATAGACATGATAGAATATATATTTTTAAAAAATGAAAAAAATTGACAAAGGATAAAAAAAACAAAACAGACATAAACATTTTAAAAAAAACAACAACATTGTAATGTGCTATAACTGTAGTAGTATCTTTATTAATTATTTTTTGGTCAGATTTTATATTACATCTTGTATGATTGATCAGTATGTTGTTAATTACAGCAACCTTATTATATTTGGCGAGCAAAGCTAAATAAATACAGCATTTCTTCCTTGAGTGTTTAACAGTTAATTGTTTTTATTTACTAAAACATAGCTCAGATGTAAAATATATAATTTTTATTTTCTTGAATTTTTAGATGATGAATTTTTAATTATTTGTTTAAACTGAGAAGAACCGAACATATACTCAGTTCTAACGCGCGGTATTGCTAATTTACCTGGCCCTTTTAAGTTTTACTTCCTCAGGAGTCGGCTGAAGTTCTGCCTTACGCCTTACTACCACCAAGCCAAGTTTAGGGACTTTATAATAACTGACCTGTGAGTACGGATGATCGCCGTGGAGTTCCCCTAGAGAAGGCCTCTTGGCAGATCCCCTGTTCTCGCGGTAGTAGTCCAGCCTAGGGAGGGCCTCCAGGGTGAGGGTGCAGAAAGAGTTGCGTTCCCTCCCAGTTCGCGGGGGCTGGTTGCCCCAGGAGGTCTCGAGGCAGGGATTCTCATAGCCTGTCCCCGGGCCCCCGGTCACACCGGCCTTCCTCAGCTCCCACTGTCGGCTCATACTCGAATGCCGACTCGTGGCCAGCCCCCACCAACTCATCCCCTCCGCTCTGGGTGCGGGGTGACCTCTCTTATCGTCGAGGGGTGGACAAACGCATCCACTTAATGAAGAGGTTCCCTCAAGCTATTGTTAATCATTACTTTAATTTTTAATTAATTTATTTAACTAATTATTTACGGGAAAAAAAATCATATTCACTTCATGTTCCGATTAACCACGATACGATAATCCATATAAATGGTAAAATAGATGATTGAGGAGAGTTATCAAGATAATAAAAATAATATCAAAATAATAAACATTTACGATTACGATATAAATGAGTAAAACATTCAGTGTATAAGTCATTGAGATTCATAACTCTCAACAACAGGTTCCATTCCGGTTGAAGTCGATAAGAATTTATTCAGCTATATCAACCGTGGTTGAAATATGTATAGAGCGTTTCAGGGTTAAATGTCCAACTGAAAATATGAATTATGGATATCAAAATATGAAAATAATTAATTTTCAAGGTATTTAAAACTGATGATTTAACTGTTGATGAAACCCTACAAAATAGGGCGAAATGTTGGTTACTAATAAATTGTATCTTTCATGACCACCAACCGGACCATCTTCCTACAATCATACGAAATTTGGTTTGAATGACTTTATTACTAACAATGTTTAACACACAGATTTTTTACAGCATTCGCAGTAATATCCCTACAATATTATACACTAGCTTTGAAGAGGTATGCATTGTTTAAGTGCACTTTTTAACCAATTTCCAGAATAGTAGCCATAAGAAAGCAAGGTAGATTATTTACAACTAATATTCCAGACTCTCCGTTCCACATATTTCCCTGACCCATGGAAATTATCTATAGTCAAAATGATACCCAAACCCCATAAGCCAGCAGAATACCCGTCCTCCTACCGTCCAATCTCTAAATTACCTATCATGGGCAAAATCCTAGAAAAACTCATTTTGAAACGCTTATACCCCAGCCTTGATTCCAATCATATAATACCAGATCACCAATTTGGATTCCGAACCTCTCATTCCACCCTATCCAGCAATATCATCGTGTGGTGGACGTTGTCTCGTCTTCTTTAGAGCGCTGAATGTACTGCGTGGGAGTCTTTTTCGATGTAGAACAGGCTTTTGATAGCGTCTGGCACCCGGGACTGCTTTACAAACTCCGTAAATTCCTACCTCCTACATACTTTCTCATTATTCGTTCCTTTCTCACTGACAGATTATTTAAATTAAACCACAATGGTTCCTATTCATCCCTCTTCTTTTAGTCCGCTGATGTTCCTCAGGGTAGTATCCTCGGTCCTATCCTCTACACAGGCTATAAAGCTGACATCCCAACCAATCTTAACATTATTCACACCACTTACCTGAAGACACATGCGTACTTGCAGTCAATAACCCTTTAATTGGATCACAAACTCTTCAATCTCATATCACAGCCCTCGAAGAATGGTGTCGTAATTGGAGGATTAAGATAAATTCCAACAAATCCCATCAAATTACCTTTATTCTACGTCGAAAACCTACTGACTGCCCTACAGTATACTTCAATAATGTTGCGCTTACCCCTGTTTAACAGATCCGCTCCCTTGGACTACATCTGGACAAACGACTAACCTGGAATCCTCACACAAGACTGAAAAGACAGGAAACTGCACGTCGATTTCGACTATTACAGCACTTACTAGACAAACGGTCCAAACTTCCAATTCATTACAAAAGACTGATTTACATAATTACATTACATAATTATTAGGCCTATCTGGACATACGGCGTTGAGTTTTGGGGCTCCACTAAACCTTCGAAGTCCTCTCGTATGCAATCCTTACAATCCAAAATCCTTCGTAAAATCCTAAATGCTCCCTACTTAGTCACAAATAAAATCATCCACAAAGACCTTAATGTTCCATTTGTAACCGATTTAGCCCGAACCAGATATCAATCCTTCCATTAAAAACTCCCTAACCACTCAAACCCATTAGTTTCTAATGTTGCTTCTTCTTTTGTTCCTGACAATCCTCTGAGGCGTCTGAAAAGAAGATGGCCTCGAGACCTTATATTGTAAAAAAGTTTTTAGAGTGACCAATGGGTAGTTTCTCTACATGCTTGTACCATTATGATTTCCCCAAATTTACTTGATGTATTTATGTACAGTTGTAAATATCAATAAATAAATTTTTAAAAAACAACATATATTCCACACGTTTTGGGGATAGGATAGATCATAAGACTGTTAGTGAATCCCAATATTTGTAAATGCCCAAAGGAAAAAAATATTTATATAAAAAATAACGTACTAGATTTAGAATGTGTTCCTCGATTAAATTATATAGTTTTGGTAGTCATGAGACGCAGAATTGATTGATTTAGATTTTATAAAAACCAGTATGTTTTGATAAAGTAGTGGGTTTTTGAGTTATTTAAAAAACAATAAAATCGCGAGAAAAAAAAATAACAAAAAAGATTTTTTCGGGATTTAGCTTTGTACCGCACACTTAAATCGGTGAAAACGTAGTTTCTTTGTTATAACAGTAGAATACTTAAATTAAAACAATTTCCAGCTTTTTAATTGATTGTCATTCAAGTAACATTTTACTGGAGTATCTCAATTTTATTTATTTACAACAATTAATGTAATAAATGAATAAAATTACTGATCAAATTTGAAAAATAGTGCAGTCATTAGAAAGCTAGATATTCAACTAATATTACACACATTTGGAGAAAGAATTTGTAATGATGCGGCTAGTGAAGGGAAAAGTTTGCAGAATAGCCAAAATGTAACGAAAATTGGCATATATTTTAATGGTTTGTAAGTTATTAGATTGTAAAATTTAATGATTCATTAAAACGATTATGTTTTTCATATGTTGGTGAATTCTTTATTTATTTAAAAAAATAAAAATCCGAAACAAATAAAAAGTTTACTGTTTTATTAATGGTTGAACACATGAATCAAAATGTATGTATTTTACTGGAGTATAAATAATTATTGAAAAAGAATTAGATAATTATATATAATGCTTTATTTCAGTAATCCGAGTTAGGTTAAACTTTATATTCTTAATAAAATGGAGTGTTTCCTGTTTTGGTGAACTTGAATCCAGTCAGATATCCATTATTATCCGTTTTCACGACTTCTTTCGCGCTGTTCTTTGTTACAATGTTGTACGGCAAGCATTTAAAGTCACAATTGATCTTCGTAGAAACAATTAAGAAAATCCACTTAATGAGGTCTTTCAAGTAATCACAAACTTGTGAAACAACACACTCAACTTAGGATCTCATGTGTATACCGTTTGTTATTAACCTTAAGGGAGCTACTACACACAAATTCAGGAACAGAATTGGACAGTATTAAAAAACAAATTTATTCTATGGTGCATAAAATTACTGATTTTACTCTCACAATTCGTATTTCAAAATTTATTACTAAATTAATGTAAATAACTTTTATTCGTCACTGTTTACATTTTATACAACTTTTATCTCTGAAATTCACGAAAGAATGAAAAACCATCTATTAAAAAAATAAATTCATCAGGACGCCTCTACAATACAACGAATACCACTATAGTTGGCAAGAGACCACGTAGGAGGCCAAAAAGTAGATGGATACAATGATATGAAAGAGCTGCATGCTGCAAACTAAAAAGCAGTAGCCCAAGATAAGCATGCGTGGAGAGAGCTGGTTCGAGTGGTCAAAGATTGACAAGGTCTGTGGAGCCAAGAGAAAACAAAAATATAAAAGTATATATATAATATAAAAATTATCAAAATACTGAGATATACCAACCTATAACAAGCAAGAACAAAATATCAAGAATACTGAAATTTAAAAAAATCTCGAAAAAACTGAAGCTAAAGGTGCCATGATGAAGCCAGCTCTGATGTACGATGTGCTCTAAGAGGTAACCTAGAAATCTGGAAAGAGAAATTTGGACAGAAGGTCCTCCGAACAATTACAGGAGCGATCTGGGATCAAATCCTTAACACATGGAGGAGAACTAACAGATAATCAGGACATCTCTACACAACAATTAATGCCAGTGTAGTTGGCACGAGACAACATGGGAGGCCAAAAACCAAATGATATACAGAATCAGCAAAGAGATGCATGCAGCAAACTAGAGAGCAGTAGCCCAAGACAGGCATGCGTGGAGAAGGCTGGTTGGGCCTCCAAATATCTACAAGGTCTTTTGAGCCGACCGAAAAAAATATATAAATATATTAATATGTATGTAAATAAGATTAATTTATATTATTAATAATATGATAAGATTGATAATTTGGGGAATAAGGAAACAGTTTTTTTCTTGTTTACAAGCGTAAAACCTTTGTTCATAAACACCTAGGGTTTAAGGGAAAAGTAGAAGTCTTCAATCACATTACCAGATCACTCACCTAAAAATTGATATCATTGCCGCCAAATTATTTAAATGAATTCTAGGCCCATAATTTGGAGATATGTTTAAAACCATCCTTAAAAACAATTAATTGACGGTATTCCTAGAACACTGATTTTTTTTTTTTTTTTTTTTTTTCCCTTCTAAAAAGAACTTCCTAAAATTAAGGATACTCAGACGAACTTTTTTGGAAGTATTCAAAAAGTTTTTAATTTTTTTTTTCAATTACCCTTTTAAGAACTGTTGGCAGAGTTTTTAATGTTGGGATATAAATATAATACTAATAAAGTTTTTATATAGGATACAATTTTAAGTAGAATGAAACCTTGTCCTATCCTTTACCTAAACAAATAATAAGATTTCAAATATTTTCCTCGGTCATGAACATGGAATTTCACTTCTTTTTTTTTCAGCAAAAATATATCTAACCTACCACGGTAAGTTTCAATATCCGCTACTCTAACATGATAAATTCATGCCAAGGATCTTAAACCTAAAGCCTCAGACAAACTTCCAAACTTTTTTGACGGGGATATTGATTTGACTCGTCCACGTGTTTCGTTTAATGCCTTGTAACGCCGATCATGACATATACTTAACCTGTCGGCATTTAGAAAAAATATTGGTTACTGTATAAGACATGTATTAGTAAAATACCGTGGTTTTAACATATAGAATTTTCTAATCTACTCTTATAAAAAGCAGTTTTAACACCTACATGTGTTAATAGGCTTTAGGTTTTAGGTTTAGCATTATTAGGCTTTAGGGGTTAACAGACTAAATGGCTTAGGTAGGAAAAAGGAAATTAATGAATTGAATGAAGATTAAATAAAGAACTAAAAATAAGAAGAAGTAGATACCGATTTGACGTACAGATTGAATGATAAAGATCTTTCATTGACCGTGTTTATGAATATACAAAAGTATTTTGAGTACTTCAGTATTTCTGATAGGAAATTACTCCACTTTTCCTGTTACTTGAAGTTTTGCGTTTCTGAAATTAAATTAGCAATTATTCCCCCATATATTTTGTTTGTCTATTTATCTCATATTTCCCCTAACATTTATTACTTTTTATTAAATGTTTTGTATTATATCAATTTTCCATCCATCTTTAACTTGTATATTTATAAATTTAATCTTCTTCTTTAGCTTCCCTCTTTAGTGCCTGTCCACGTAGAGGAGCATCCAGCCAGGAATTCCATTCTTCCCTATTTGTCGCCTGTCGGCGGTCCTTCCTCCTCGACCTACAAAATCGCTCAATGTAGTCGAGAAATGACATCGTAGGGCGGCCCTTAAGTTTTCTGCCATCTGGGACATAATCCACATTCTTTAAGGATATCTGTGGTCGTCCATCCTGATAACATGGCCGAACCACATTAGCTGACAAGCTTCCAGAACCTCTTTCAGTGGGACCATCTGCAGTTCCTCACGAATACCTTCATTGTAAACAAGGTCCCTCCTTGTTTTTCTAATCGTCCTTCGCAAAAATTTCATTTCGGCAGCGATGATTCTGCTCTCCTGTCGGTCCGTTCATATCCAACTCTCCGCTCCCTACACAATTATGAGTAGACATACTGTCTGAAGATGAGTAGCTAGCTTGACATGTTTGCCTACCTCTCATTTTCCTACCACAGTCTTACACATCTGGTAGTAAACTGCATTTGCCTTGTTAAACCTGTTAGATATTTCTGCGTCTACCTTCCCAGATCCGTCTACCACTGTACCAAGGTATGTAAAGTCTGCCACCACTTCTAAAATTTTAATTTTTATTATTTATATAATATAATATTTAATTTTTAAATTTCTATAAATTGTATTTGTATTTTATATTCATCAGATACTTCCACATTATACTTGGATTTATTAATTTATAATTAATGTTTTTATTATATACATTTACATTATGAATGATAAAGATATTTTTCCAAAAGGAAAAAAGGTTAGTTTTTCTAAAAAAAAATAGTACGATCAGTGCATCATACAACTTACACTTCCACCCTACATACGTCCCCAAGTTTTGTGCGGATTAATGGGCTTGTGCTGAGGTTATTTCTATTTTTGTGACTTTCCAAAAAAAAAAAAAAAAATTAAAGACTATAAAATATAAAAATTATTATTTTTGAGTTACTCGAGGAAGAAATAATGAATATAAATTTTGTTTTGCCAAGAAGCGTTTAACAAAGCCGAAATGCAATCCAGAAAGATCCGATTATCTGGGCATTTTCCGTTGGAATGATATATTTCCATATTTCTCCTTTAGTTATTCATCAAACTGTTTAATATTTTATATTTATCTATTATTAATTATTGCTAACAATAAGAACTGGTTATTTATTTTAAATAATCAAAATAAAAGTTACTTAAGAGGAAGATTTTTTGAAAATTCGTCATTTAACCCCTGCCAGGCTATTTCAATGGGGATAAAATCTAGTTGGTATTAAAGATTATTTACTTGTACATTGGCATGCCAAGTTTAATCAAAATTGTTAGAGCTGTTTTCGAGAAATAAAAAAAAGGATAAAATCAATTTCATAAAATAGCAATTCCGGTCGGTCGATTTCATCAAAACAGTTGCTGTTACATCCCAAACATATATTTTAATAAACCTTAAATCAGCTACTTAAGTTTCGAATGACTTTTCGTTTTTGAGCTAGATTGTTCACGCACAGATAATTTGAGATACAATGTTATTTGGACTCATAACAAAACCAAAGTCAACCAAGTGAACCCAGGGGGCCTCAAAACGTGTAAATCCGCCAAAAACTGGAATTTTAAATTTCCCACGATAGCAATACTTCCCTTTCCTCACTATATATTCTACATATAGGTAAGTGAAAGTAAAAAAATAGAAAATCTGTGCTAGTTGTTATTTATACCGTGGAGTCGACCTAGAGTTTAAGCTATATATTGTTAAGATTAAAGATAGTTTATCAGTAATCTCGAGTCCTTAAAGTTTACTAACAGGTAAGAAACACACCTGCAAGCATTAGGGGATTGGATGGATGATATTGATAAAGTAAAAGGGGAAATGTTATACGCTAAGGACATTTTGTCAGAACCACTTAAAATAATGAAAAGAAGAACATATACCAATCGATGATTAACTTCATAGATGTTAAGAGCCGTCATTATCCAAGTGGGAGTTCCGGAGATTTTAATCTTTGGGATGCATTAGATTAGAGAATTTATTTTCTGAAAAGTTTGGGTTAACCAAAGAAATCAACATGCAGATTAATAAAAGTAAAATCTGACTATTTTAGTTGTTGTACCTACCATAGAAATAGGTTTATTTATTTATTTATTTAATGTGATTTACAACTGTACGAATAATAAATACAATCAGTAAATATGTTGTATGTTTCATATACACTTGAAAAGCTTGAGAAGGAACCACCCATTGGTGGTACTTCAAGCATGAATTTAAATTAGAAGGTCCCGTGGCCATCTTCTTTTCAGACGCCTCGGAGGATTATAAGGGATTGTTATGGATGAAAGATTAAGAATTAATGGGTTAGGATGGTTAAGGAGTTTGGAATGAAAATACGCATATCTGTTTTGCGCCAAATCTGCAACGAATGGGAAATTAAGGTCTTTGTGGATGAGTTTATTTGTAACGTAATAAGGACCATCAAAGATTTTACGTAGGATTTTGGATTGTAAGGGGGGAGGAATTTGATGGTTTGGTAGAGCCCCACAGCTCAATTCCATATGTCCAAATGGGTCTGATTATTGTATTGTATACTAATTTTTTGTAGTGAATGGGAAGTTTAGAGCGTTTGTCAAGTAAGTGTTGTCCACAGAAATAGGAAAATTCTTAATTGTATTTTTATATTTACATTGAAATATACTACCATAATAATGATAATAATAATAAGAGCTGATTATTTATTTTTTATAATCGAACTTTATTTATTGATCTGCCACACCGTTGTGGGCAATAGGTAATAGTGATGAATGATCATATTCATACTAAATAAAACAAAATAAGAATGAAAAATAAATAAATAAATGAAAAAAGTACATATAAATAAATAAAATCTCTCTTAAAATATAAAAATACAAACAGAAGGATAAAGAAAATGAATATAATCAAACTATGCGCATGAAAAAATAAATGAATAATGATAAAAATAAAAGAATCTCTAGTCACATTTACACTCCTATATACAATATTTACACAATCGACCTGAGGATCCCTGAGCCCAATCTATCCCCCACGTGTGAGGGGTAGAGCAGAGCTAATAAGATCCCAGCGACCCCTCTCGCTGCAGGACTGGTAATGAGCCAGTGCGCTAAAGCCGCAAACACTCAACTGGAGTAGAGAACCTGACTATTGCCAGAACCCCAATTGTCCATTTTTATTTTACTATAAGTCTCTTGGCCACTGCCGTTTCAACATTCTAGGCGGATTATAGGGATGGATGGAACTGGATAAGGATTGAACTAAAGGATTAGGATGGTTAGAAAGTTTTATTTGGAATTTTGAGAATTTGGTTGGTTATTTATTATTTTTTAATAAAAAAAGTTTATTTTTCTGACGCTAACATTTTTCTGTTCCGGCTTTCTCGACATAGGAATAACAAGTATAAATTTTGTTACTGTAAAGAATGCAACAGTTAAAACAAAATATAACGAAGCAGTTATTGGATATAGGGATTAGGAGAAAAATCGGCATTTCTCGTTCGAATGGGATTAATCTATTTTTCTTTTTTTTTTTTCTCCTTTAGTTATTCATAAAATTCTTTATTATTTTGTATTTATACATTGTATATTATCGCTAACAACAAGAACTGTTGTATTTCATTCAAGATAAACAAAATTAAATGTACTTTATGCGAAGATTTTTTTGAAAATTCCGAATTTAAGCCCTGATAGTATATTTCAATGAGAATAAAACCTATCTTATATTAATTACCACTCAATGGCTTATTGGTTCACCGTTAAGAGCATTTTGAATAAAATAAAAAAAAGTGAAAAATCGATTCTGATTGGTTGATTTTAACGAAGACGTTTATATCACATCCCAGGCATATACTCTACCTTAAATATGTAATTTCAGTTTCGTACCATTTTGCATTTTTGGGCTAGGTTGATCATAAAGAAACAGATACAGACCATTTTGTAGGACCACTGAGGGTGTCTCAAAACATGCGTTTCCGTCGAAAACTGGAATTCAAAATATTCAACGATCGCAGTACTTTCCCCTACTATATATTCCATATATTTGGGAGTGGGTAGCTCAATGGCTCTGTGCTACTAACTCTCAGGACCCAGGTTCGAATCCCGACTGTGGCGATTAATTATTTTGTTTTAATATGGCCGTGAAGCGGGGTAATAATCTGGTGGTTGAGCGTGATTCTGACCAAATCACCGCCTAGCTCAACCGCTGGTCTAGTAACAGTACGTTCTTACAAAGTCCTGCACCCCTGACCATTCATGGGTTGTAGCGGTACAGATTTAGTTTTTTTTTTAATATTCCATACACACTTACGGACACACAGGCCATTTAGCAGGACAAAGTTTTTTGACTTAAGGGACCTCAAAATATGTATCTCTGTCGAATATTCGAAATCGAAAATTTTCACAAGCAATGTTTTCCCCTACTTTATATAATATATATATATATATATATGTAAGTAAAAGTAAAATATAATGTGTCAACAGGTTTCTGAACTCATAGAACTACTTTAAAACATAATTTGGACTTCGAAATAATAAAATAAAAACAGTAGATACTAATTAAAAACGTAATATAATTTATATTAACAAAAATTTAAAAAATAGATGTTATTTACAGATGGATATGAATAGTACAATGTGTTCATATCCATTTGTTAATAATGTTACATTATGCAAATATTATTGAGAAAATAAATTCTCGAGTAATATTAATTAAAGTTATAACCAAAATAATTTAAATTAGACATACTAAAAACAGTATTAAACTATTATCAATATGTAATATAAATACCACAGCAATCTTGATAACTCTTTTATAACCTAATCTGCTTGGAACTTAGAGGAAGGAGTATAATAGAGGGGGCAAGCTGGCAGAAAAAGTGAAGCTAAAAAGTTCGGCCTCATGTGCCTTTCAGAGGGTTCGCAGAGGAGTAGGAGAAGAGAAAAATCCAATTACTGGTTGCTTCTGATCCATTTTAGATTACAATGGTGAACATTCTTTCTGACCTCAACGTAAACCTTCCTTTAGCGGGCGTGGCCTGTTTGGCTTCCTTTTTGTACCGAAGGAAAGTAGGATTATACCACCCCCCCTGACTTTGAAGTTCGAGTCTGTGAATCTGCAAATCAAGTTTTTGTTTCTGAAAACGGCATAAAAGCCGAAGCGTACAATATGTTGTTTACAAATTAAAATTTGTGAAATATTCCTTTCATTTATAATATAATGAAATATCCACCTTTAAATTTAACCAATTTACCTTCACATATAAAGTTCGCGAATGATAATAGTTTAAATTACTATTTTATTTAATAGGTATTTAAAAAGGAATTAACACCTTAAAAAATATGTTGAACATTCAGAAGAGGCTGATCAAGGGAAATAAACAGCCCTCAACATCGTAGGGAAGAGGTTTAAGATAGCACTACAAATGTTGTAAGTGGACTTGTATTGTCTAAAAAAGGGACTAAAAAATATATGTATATTTACACTAGTTTTTGATATGGTTTAAAACATTTTTTTCAACGTGAAATCGATAATTAGTACTACTTTGAGGTTAACCATTGATATATTTCGAAACAATCTGGAAATGTTTCTCTGAAAAATAGTAATATTGAAGAAAATACATGAAACTTAAGAGAAAGGAGACAGAGTATTTCTAGCCTTCAATAAGAACAAAAAAAAAATATATACACGGAATGATCAAAGTAAATAATTGTTCAGAATGAAAATTAATAACAAGTGGAAAATAAAACTTATATATATAGGTAATTAAATATATAATTGAGATAACATAATTAAGGAAATAAAAATTTTAATGAGTTTTTACAACTTATTGGTGTTATTTTCTGACCGCACCCCCAACCATCTTCTCTTCATGAAGGTTAGATAAGGTTTATATATGAGTAGAATATCAATATTATTAATAGAACAATATTCATGTTCTTGAACTTTTATCCCAAGAACATTCGACACTTGTGTTTACTTGGTCTTTTATTGTTAGGTTGAATTCAACTCATTATATGTTCAGAAATTATTCTAAACCGTAAATTAAATTAAAATAAATAAACATAATACGAGAAATGTAGTACAAACATTAAATGAAATTTATTACAAACATTAAATGAAATTTAGTAAAATCATTAAACAAAAATCAAAATCGTGGAATTTTTCCCAAAATGAGTAAAACGTACACTTTAGTACAGCAAAAACCTCAAAACGTGCAATTTTGCAGAGAAACCCTGAAACGCGCAATATTGTGAGAGAGAGGAATGCTTTATTTAGCCATGCTGCCCAAATACATTGCTATAAAACACAGCATACCAATCAATCCAAGATTGGACATATATACACTACATAGTGTCGGATATATACAATTAGTAGTTGTCGGACATATATACATGATATAAGACCATTTTTTTTTCAATACACTAAATACAATATATTATAATTATTTTTTTCCTATTTAACAATTTTATTCCATTTGACAATTTTATTCCATTAATAAAATGGTGTTATTTGAATGTATTTTCCATCAGAATTTGCGTCGAGGTTTGGTTGAATTTTGAACCAGAAAAAATTCTTACAAAATAATTAAAGAAAATAATCTAGATACTTTTTCTGCATATAGATGAAAACAAATAAAAAATAAATTAATTAACTATTCATAGATTGTCATAAAATATTCCGATTAAAAACATTTATGTTTAATATAGCAATGTATATCGAATTTTAATACTGTAAATTCCACAAGGTTCTGCCAAAACAAAGAAGTTGAAAAGACAAGCTGAAATATTTCTGTTTACCCTACTCATTGCCGTTAGTTAACAGTAAACTATCAATGTAATTTTGGAATTTAGCAATCACAAGTAATTTTAAAAAGGTAATGTAAGAAGTAAAAAAGTCTGCTTCATACAAAAAGTATTTTCACTTAATACAGTATTTAACAAAAATACAATTTCTTTTAAAATAACGAAATTTCACAAAGCGATGGAACTTATTGGATTGAAATATATTGGATCTTTTTCGCTGGAAACTTAGTAACGATTTATTGTGGTTCAAAGAAGAAATATAACTCATTGGTCTAAACATAACTAAACGATAGAGTAAGCACTAAACCATCTAGAGGAAATACGCAATAAACCATGTGGTGATTCACAGATCATTTCTTACAGAGAAATACGGAAAACAAAGCAGATGGTTACAATGGTTTTGCTTTGTTTTTTCATTTTGCTTATTTCTTATTCATTGAACTACGGTAAATAATAATAATAATACTCAAAACTAGAATGATAAATTAAATCTTAGAGTATCACAGATAATAATACCTATACTTAAAAGCAATATTTCGATAGATTACTTCACAATAGTGCTGAGTACATGGAAACTAACTTTACCAAAAATACAATTAAAGGTCCACTCTATTGGGACAATTAATTTTGAAAAGACATAAACTAATTTTCCTAAAAGAGAGTAATAGTATTTTAATAAAATGTTGTATAATCACCATTCGAAAAGTTAGTTTCCATTTCTTCTGGAAGTTAGTTTAAATCATTTAGTTAATTTCATTTA
The DNA here is from genome assembly GCF_000696795.3 of Halyomorpha halys. Taxonomy (NCBI): domain Eukaryota; kingdom Metazoa; phylum Arthropoda; class Insecta; order Hemiptera; family Pentatomidae; genus Halyomorpha; species Halyomorpha halys. The sequence continues at coordinate 298,429 of NW_027107600.1, read as the reverse complement.
ATGTTTGTACTAAATATCTTGTACCATGTTTGCTAATAATTATTTATTTTAATTTCATTTTATTATTTTAATTTATAGCTTAAAATAACCAAACATTGAGGTAAGGCAATGTATTAATACATGAAGAGTCCAATTTAAGCTATTAACAAAAGAACAAGTACACACAAGTGATGAATGCTCTTGGAATAACCAGTGACTTGGGGTAACTATGAAAAAATCTCTAAAAATTAGATTTATTGTTTTAATTTGGATTATTAATTATTAAATTAATTTATAACCTTTCAATTAATTTTCCAAAAAGACAAAATCACTAAATTGTATTTTTCATAAAGTTAGACTCCATGTATTTAGCACTACTGTGGAGTAAGCCAATCAAATACTTATGTAAATTTCAAAACAAGATACTTTAGTTCACGGTATGTAAAAATGTGGCACTCTTACCTGAAAAATTTTGGAGAAGTTCTAAAGATCTACTCATTAATGTTTTAATTGAGAACTAGATACAAACACTGTATTTAGCTCATTTAGCTTTGATGAAGCCATGCGAAGGAGGGCGAAATGTGGGTTGTTAATTAACAGTTTTTTTGCTATTTTTGTACCTTTCCAGACCACCCGAACCATCTTTCTACAATCACAATTTGAAAAATTTATAATTACGTTTAATTAGAACATATCACACAATATTACAAAAGAAAAAAGTAAATAATGCAAAATAAAATAATTTTAAATATATATATATATCCTTATAAAGTATATTTGAGAAAGGTGTCCTCTTACATTTGAATAGAAATTCACGATGCCATCTAGTGGCAAAGATAAGAAGAAGGAGGCTTGGGTAGCCATCTTGGTTGTTTGTAGCTATATTGATCTGTATAGATGAAGAAAGATCTAGCACATTTTAAGGACATCTTCTATAAATGGACATGAGAGAGTAGAACTTTACCACACTCAGGCAAGAGAGGCGGTGACGGCGCCGATATGAGAAGAAAGGAACAGGAGAGAAACATTAACTGCCCCTGGGACCTACGCCCCAATCACCACGGCCGTCACGTTCCTAATGTACAGTCTAAGTATTATATGAAGATAAAGATACAAGAAAAAGTGATATTAAAATTAAGAAAAGGGAAAGATTAAAAAATAAATTACATAAGAACAAAATGATTATTTAAAATTATAGTTATGGAAAAAACTTATATGTTAGTAATTAAATATATAAATAAAATATAGTAAATGTATGTAAAAAAAAATTAATAAGAAAATGTGGCAAATATAAGATGTCGTAAACATAACTTAATAACCTGAGTAAGGAAGAAAGCATAAGAAAACAGTAGAGAAGGAGGTGGGTTTAAAGAGAATGATGAAAAAAAAATAATAAAACACGAAGAACATACCTACTTGATGCAGATCTCAAGTATAAGTGAAGTAGTGCGCGTATGACCTATTTTAGAGTTAAGTTTCAATCAAATCTTATAGGTTAACGAATTCGTTTTGTTGTGCAAAAAATATATGTTATTTTCTGCCTTCTCTTAAAATCTGAAAATAATTCAATTTTAACTTAGTACTGTACACAACATACAATGTCTTGGGAACGTGAACCAGTTCAGGAACACACCACCGGAATTTCATTTTAGAAAAAAAAAACCTTAACCTTTAGATGTCTCAGTAACCATTAGATGTACAAGTGACTCAAATTGAAGCAGTTTATAATTATTATATTCCAAGGTATTATAGTTTCCACGTTACTTTCCAAACATGTGTTGATTTTTCGTCATTTAGGTAAAAAAAACATTTTGCTTATCAATACCAGGAATTATTAGACGTACAGATGCCAATGAAAACTCAAATTGAAACTAGTTAAATGTCCCATAAAATAAACAATGATTATCTTTTTAGGTTTAGCACTTTACATGATATTTTACAAAATAAATTCACTAAATAATCATTTTTTCACTATTCAGAAAAAAAACCTACATTATTGAACAACTGTATCAGGAAAAATTTGACATATAGTCGTCTATAAGCACTCAAAAAAAAAAGGCTAAGTAAATCTCTTATAAAGAAGTGGTTCGTAATAATTATTCTCGTAAGGGTAGCACCTCTTCATGATCATTACTAAACATTGAATTTTCGTTATTCGGAAAAAAAAAAAAAATCTTCATGTATACAATGGGAGGTATGGGAAGCATTGAGCATTGAGGTATTGGGAGCGTACTATTTATTACGCTTTTTTCCTATAGTAAGTAGCTTCATGGATATGAAGAGAAATTTTAGATGTTTCTTGAATAAAAATTAACTTTTGAGGGCGCGCACATTAAATATTTTAATAACTAATGTTTAAGGACATTTACCGTGCCTATTTTTTAGTCAAGGTATTTTTAAAAAAATAATTTAGTTATTGTTATTTACAACTGTATAAAAATATAGATAAAACAAGTAAATTTGCTGTAGGTGATATAATGTCATGATACAAACACATGGAGAATCTACCCATTGATAGAACTCAAATAACATTTCTAGAGGAGAGGATCTCGAAGATCTTCTTTTTAAACGCCTAGAAGGACTATTAGGTAATGAAGGAAAAGCCAGGTTAGAAACAAATGGGTTTGGGTGGTTGGGAGTTTATCATGGAAGGATTGGTATCAGGTTCTGGCCAAATCGGCAACATATAGGACATTGAGGTCTTCCCTGATGGATGATTTGACTAAGTAAGGAGCATTAAGGATTTTACGAAGGATTTCGGACTGTAAGCATTGGATTCGGGAGGAATCCGATGGTCTAGTGGAGCCCTAAAGCTCAACTTCTTATGTCCAGATAGATCTTAATAGTTAAGGTTAAAATTAAGTTACAAGGAGAGCGACAATATATAACTTAAAGTAGATTTTTATAAACAATAGACATGGCTATTTCTTTTCGTTGACCATTAAATTAACAGAGGTTAAATAGACGATGGAGAAAGCACAAACAATAAAGGATTCCCATGAACAGACTCAAAAACAAGATAAAAAATGGGGCGTGAGCCTCAAATATGGAGCAATAGAACTAGTTGGAGCTAGAAACTGAGGATAATGTTGATAGCTCATAATTAATGCTAATTATTGCGAAAACCAATATATTGGGCTGCGGGCAACAAGGCAATTAGCCTAACGAGCAACTGCTCCTAGATTTCGTCACTGCATGGAAATAGTCCCTTGTAAAAAGGATTTAAAAACTAGGATAGCTGGAAGGAAAATATAGAAATACTTCATCTTTAGTACATTAAAATATTTTCAATAAACTATGTTTTTGATAGTTCCAATTGGCATATGCATAAACAAATCCCTCAATTTTCCAACAGAGGAATATGCGACGCATAATTATCCTTGATTAGGTGATGAAAAGAGATTGGGTTGCTATGGTAACCTTCTGAGAATGCAGAGAAAATAAAAAATAAAACATTTATTAGATCTCTATTAATGTTTATTTATTTGTTATTGACTTATTTGTTAATTTATTATTAACTTATTTATTAAAGCTATATTAACGTTAATACATACAATATAGCTAATTGTTTTCT
>NW_027107600.1:293341-294281 GCF_000696795.3 Halyomorpha halys | reverse complement strand
GATGCCTGTCTAGAGTCACGCCAAGAGAGAGGATGGTGTGAGAGATTTAACACGAAGAGAGAAGACAACCATGATTGTGTCATCACTGAAGAGGAAGGTGATGAAAAGAGATTGGGTTGCTATGGTAACCTTCTGAGAATGCAGAGAAAATAAAAAATAAAACATTTATTAGATCTGTATTAATTTTAATTTATTTGTTATTGACTTATTTGTTAATTTATTATTAACTTATTTATTAAAGCTATATTAACGTTAATACATACAATATAGCTAATTGTTTTCTTATTTTATATTATTTTTAAATCTATCATTTTGACATAAATATACAAAACATTTTTTTTAATACTAGATCGGCCTGGTGGGTCTTACATGGTAAATATGGCAGTTTGTATTTTTTTTAAATGTTTGATTTAAGTTTGCCACCTCCGAGGTCTTGATGGAAGGGCGATTTCTCGTATTGGCACAGGCTTTCAGCCCATCAAAGAATTTGATGTGCCTACGGCCTATTAATTCCGACACACAGGGGAGCTGAAGGTCCTCACGAATGACGATGTTCCTGGCCCTTTGGAGTAATGTTCCTCTGACTATTCGCCGAAGGAGGGAATTCTGAAAGCTCTGCAGTTTGGACAGCGTAGTTTTGTAGAGTTGCAGCAGGAGTGGGACACCATAGAGCAGATTTTAGCTGATTATTGCCTTGTATATTTGCAATTTTAATCTTAGAGATATATGTTGTAAGCAGAGTGTAGATGAGATAAGCAGGTGGTGGAGCCTATAGGACTTCTGCTGGCCTAGCTTCAGCCTCTCCCTGAAATGATTAGGGAAGGTAAGATGCCTGTCTAGAGTCACGCCAAGAGAGAGGATGGTGTAAGAGATTTAACACGAAGAGAGGAGACTACAATGATTGGGTCATCACTGAAGAGGAGTCTCTGAATGTAAATGC
>NW_027107600.1:284922-293291 GCF_000696795.3 Halyomorpha halys | reverse complement strand
AATAACTTCAACACGACTCAACCAATCAAGACAAAACTCTGGAGTAACTTTAACTGCACCAAAAATCACAAACTAGATCTAATTAAACAAATTACAACATGAGATCTAAAATAAATCGTTTGAAAAGTTTTTCTTTGTTTGAAACTAATATTTCGCAAAGGCATTAAATTTAAATTAAGTTAATACCGGAGTAGACATTCCAGCTTTTGTATTTTTTATAGCTTTCCAACGGTTGTATTAACATGGGAATTGGATAAAACGAAGAGGAATGAACGATTATATCAACAATGGTCACCGGAAGAAAAAAAATAGTTCTTTCAAATAAATCAAGTCAACAATTTTCTAATTTTTAATTTCTTTGAATAATTTAAGGGCTTCACATGACGCTAAAAACGAAAATCATTTCCTTTTTCCAAAGAAAAAAAAATGTGTTGTCTACTTTAAACAAAGACTCGTTATCTTTTTATAATTTTTCTATAAATATAATACCATTTAATGGAATCAGGAATATTTTTTCTTATACTTCGGAAAATGTTAATAAGCACTGAACCAACGGGTAAACGTTCGAAGGGTAGACCGAAACGTAGATGGGAGGATTGCGTTAAAACTGATTTAGTGGAATTGGGTTTGGAGGGGCATCACTGGAAGGATGTGTTCAGAGAGCGTTTGGTAGTATCGGGTTCCTTAAGCCTTAATTATTATTATTATAATTCGGAAAGGGACGAATTGATTGGTACATAATAATCTATAAAAAACGTATACTTTCTGAGTACCAAAAACGTTAAATTTTGTCCTTAACGTTTTTTCTATCGGCGAAATCCGAGATTTCAGTAGCTTAAAACATTACCACGGTGATAGGGAACATTAACATTTAAAAAAAAGCATGTCCATCGGTTCAGTATTTCAAAAGTTTAGTGAGGACAAAGATTCGAACTATACATACATATAATAGGATAGTAAACGATTTTAACTAACCTTAACTCCATTTTCATCAGTTAAAATAAAATATACATTATATTTATAGCATCAGATTTTACCAATGTGGTTTAAGGCAAAATCTTTCATCTAGTAGATCAAATTTTTTCATTACGTCAAATATTTCCATATGGATTAAAGGTTGAGACACAACTGGATAATCCATAAGTTTTATGTACATCGCAAAAAGGCTTAAGATTCTATTGCCACAAGCTGTTTTGATCAAATAAGGAATAGAATATGAAGTAGTAAATGCCTTTTTCTTTTTTTCAACCCTCCTATTTTATTATATTTTTAATATTTACAATATATAATATAAAATATATGTATATATACAGTTTACAAATTAGTTTCCTATTTTTACCCGTGGGTGATATTAGGATAGGGTAAGGATTGGTTTAGGGTTATTCTTACCTCACTTTGTGCCTTTAATTTATTATTGTTATTTACTGAGTGGGGAGGGACCACTCTGCTGGCTTCTTTATTTTATTAAATTCGGACTGCAGAGCCAGAATCCCTTGCATCGGCGTACACGTCAACCAAGGGGATAGTACTTTGCCACCTCCCAGGTCTTGATGGAAGGGCGATTTCTCGAATTGGCACAGGCTTTCAGCCCATCAAAGAATTTGATACCACACGCTGCAGGAGTGGGGCACCATAGAGCAGATTTTAGCTGATTATTGCCTTGTATATTAGCAATTTTAATCTTAGAGATATATGTTGTAAGCAGAGTGTAGATGAGATAAGCAGGTGGTGGAGCCTATAGGACTTCTGCCGGCCTAGCTTCAGCCTCTCCCTGACATAATTAGGGAAGGTAAGATGCCTGTCTAGAGTCACGCCAAGAGAGAGGATGGTGTGAGAGATTTAACACGAAGAGAGAAGACAACCATGATTGTGTCATCACTGAAGAGGAGTCTCTGAATGTAAATGCTCATTAACAAAATGTTTAATTAAGTTCGAATCGGTGGCTATTATTCTGAGAGGTTTGAGGTTTGGTCGGGATAAAACAAGGCGATTCTTATTCAATTGATTTTTATTGGTTATTAGAAATGTAATGCATAATGAAAAGTACTTAACTTTAGGTCGTAAAACACCTGTGGTTAGTAGGTATTATTGTCTAACGACAAGGAAATAATAAAACTAAATACAACTACGTTGATAAAATTCAATAAGAAACTAGGTCTTGAAATAAAATAAAATATATCGTTAACAATATGGACGGGAGCAATTTCGGTGATATAGGTATAGGAAGAAATACATTTGAACAGATAGAGAGGTTTGAGTTTTTAGATTCTACGGTAACTAGAAAAAAACAAATTGACGAAGAAATGAAAGAGAGCTTAAAGTCGGGAAATGCTGGATATTTTCCAATTTTTAAATTGCCTAGCCTGCGCCTTTTGTCCAGTAAATTAAAATTTATAATTTACAAAACTATTATTCTACCTACTGTTCTTTACGGATGCGGAACCTTGCCTTTTACATAAACGGGAGAACAGCCATTTAGGGTTTTGGAAACTTAATAAAAAATATTGGGACTGAAAAAAGGATGAATTAATTGCAGAATTTAGAAGGCTATATAACTCAGAATCGAGGGAACTGGACGGTGTAAATATAATTTAGTTTATAGCATTGCGGTGAATAAGATGAGCACGTAAGGTTGTAGGGGTAAGCAACGAAGCGAGGGGTAAACGCCTGAGGAGTAAACTGAAACGTAGGTGGGAGGATAGCTTCAAGACTGATCTGATTAATATGGGTTTTGACGGATGTATGTAGATTGGTATCGGCATCGAACCATCCGGTTTGCTAACTCTTTATCTTGATACTAAATACCTAAGAAACTGGTTGCAACCGGGTGCGGTTAGCGAAGTTAAATAATAAAGGAATAAAACAAAATTAATTTTTATAAAAGAGGCCAATTTTCAATTCCTTCAAATATCAATCTCATAAAAATATAAGCTAAAATAAAAGGGAATCATTATACCTTGAACTATGATTTAAGTACGATAGTTATGGCATAATACAATTTAAAAACAGAAGGAAGAGTTTTAAATTAAAATTTAAAACAGTAATTTAGAAATGTCTTGCTTCAGACGGTTGCCTATATTAGAAGAGATATCGGTTTCTTATATTTCGAGTAAAATTATGTAAAATCCAAATTTATTATTTAAAAATCTGATGCGGTGCGCGCAGTAACTTTCACTTACATAGCCCAACTTAAAAATGAATTAAGTCATGAATGTCTTAAAACAGCTATTTCAATGAAATTATGTTTCATAAACAGATAAGTAAAAGTAATATCTGACTATATGCATGAAAACCATGAAAATAATAATATTCTTAACAAACAATTTTTTTTCATATTTGAAACATGAATTCAAACAGAAAATTTCCCAAATCCAAGGACTACAAGTAAAATTAGATCTGAGTCTTAAGGCAATGAAGTTGAAATATGAAGTACTCAATTGGTTAACAGATCAGAAGAAAACATCAATGCGGTTAAAATTATTTGTTTAGTTATGTTGGTTTTCACGTGCAGGAATCAAAAATAATTTTCCGATAATAGCTATTTGTTTTTTCTAATTTTTCCTCATCGCACTATTTCTATCAGTGCGATGTGTGAGAACTGAATTAAATAAAATTTTACAGTAAGCAATGGACTAGGGGAATTTGACCAAATCTGTATGGTTAAATTTCCTTATAAGTCCAATAGGAGAAAACTGAAGTCTTGCAAATATCATATTGTGTGATATTAAATTCCAAATAATAACGAATTAAAAAAAAAGAAAATAGTAACTAATAAATTAAATAATAAACCAGTTAAATAAACGAATCCAATGTGAGAATGAGAATATTTCTGAACATGGAGAATAAATATAACTTCCAAATGAAAAGAAAATCTGTGATTCAATTTTAAAATTCCGTTTGATAATCGTTTTATGGAGTACGTAAGGAATTTTTACATTGAATTTTATTTATTGTTTAGTACTACAATATGCCACAACTATGGGGAATAAGTAATGGTGATAAATTATTACATTAAAAAAAAAAAATAATTAAATGAAAAAACTATTAATAAATAAATAAAAATAATTAAATCTCTATATCTACATAAACAGAAAGATAAATAGAACAACTGTTGTTTAAATAAATAAAATTCTATCTATTTTAGTCTCAAAACATTTTTATTCTTTTTGTAAATCTGACGTTTCGGCTAATTCGGCCATCCTCCACAAGGACAATCTTAATGCAGGCTATTCTGCCCAGGTCAATCCAACAAATTTCCTTAATTAGTCTAATTAATTACGTACGACTAACTTGTATAAATCCCCATACAAGACTGAAAACACAGGAAACTGCTCGTTGATTCTGACTATTACAACACTTACTTAACAAACGGTCTAAAATCTCTAATAATTACAAAACAATAATTAAGATGACTATGATAATATCTATTTGGATTAATGGACTTGAGCTTTGGGTCTTCTCCAAAACCATTGAATTCCTCTGGTATTAAATCCTTATAATCTAAAATCCTTGATGGTACTTTTTCCAGAATAAAATCATCCACAAAGACTCTGTTGTCGAGCCTCCTAGACCTTTGAAAAGATGATGGTCTCAAGATCTTCTACTCAAATGTTAGAGTTCAATCTACGAGTAGATCCTCCACAAGACTGTATCATGCCATTTTAATATAACTCATTACATTTAATAGTTGTCTTCATTTTTTTAAGGCAGATAAATAAATAAATCTATTATATAAAAAGTTTTTAGTGATTACAGTGAAATATTTTAATTTACATATGTCACAGAGTAATATTTTATTTTACAAATTACAGTTATACAATTAGTAATACAATTAAACGGACAGTTGTGTAATTTGTAAAATGGGGGTTGGTCTGCCGTCAGGCCCAAAGTTATTTTTAAAAAACCTCTTAAAGCATGAAATCTTTAACGATGTTTACAAAAATTAGTAAATTATACAGAACAAGAAGCGACGGCCAACCAAGAACATAGGTCGGTCAGCTTAGCTTCCTCACAACTTCTATTGCGTACATAATGATCTGTATTTCAAGTTAAATGATTAGTCATTAGAAAATGAAGCCTACAGGATGAGCCATTTTTGAAATATAGGAGGAAAATAAGGAAAAATATTCAGGAAAATACTTTTGGACATACGTAAGCGAAAGTGGAGGAAGGAATAAGTAGCTTCCTTAACTACCCAACATTCGTCGTTCATCACCGATTTCTACGTATTCTTCAACATGAAAAAAAAAATTGAAAATGAATAAGAATACAAGGATAAACAATAAAGAAACCGGAAATAATAAGCCAATTAAACATCTTTCCTAACCGCAACTCATCGAAGAAATTTACAAGAAAAACATCATTATATGAATTGCAAATAACTAATGTATTTTCTAATTTGATAATTAACCACACTGGAATTCAGTGAAAGAACTTTACTACCATGATCTCAATGATGAATTTTGTCATAGTTAAAAAGTGTAGGAAAAGGAATATATCACATAAGGGTAATTAAATCAAATCAAAAAAATAATAATTAAAATACGTAATAGGTTAGGGAAAATGAAACAAAATCAATTATTGATTCCAAGTATTAATACTTTTTGTAGCCCACAGTCGGTCATTTCTGACATGAGGGGGTCATGAGGTTATCAACCTATTCTATAGCGGGAGGAGGGGGAAAGGGTTTAAGTTTTCATTCCGTGGAATCGCCACTAAATTAAAGTCACCCAGACCTTAATCGAACCGGCACCACTGCAAACATAAGATTGCTAGGATTCAAATACCAGTACTTTTTTTTTTTAAGACTCCCTTCCTAGTCGTTTCTGATATTAGGGAGTTATCCACAGGTTACCACCCTATTCTAACAATGATTGGGAGGCCAAGTTGTCATTTCCGTAGGACCACCATAGAAATAAAAGTCGACATCCCATTCGACTACGAAAATCTCTCCAAAAACCAATACTTAACATCCATGATATTTCAATTTATATGGAACACATTATGCAACTATTCGCTTTACGTAAGGTAATACCCCCGTAAGCACTTGAAAAGTAGTGTAGTCAGTTTATACACAATTATTTTTTTTTTACCTATATTTATTAACAAATGAAATATAGGTAAAATCCTCCAGACCTTGACCTTGGTTTGGGTCAATTATGCTAACCAGCATTAGTTTTAAAAATATTTCTTAAACTAACCCAAGAATGCTTACTGTTAGGGAACATCTAGACCAGTGATTCCCAAACTATTTTATCCTTTCCTGGAAAAATATTACTTAGCGCCCCCTGGAAATTATTTCTTTTAAAATTTTAATAGCAATTATTAGGAAATATATACGTCTATATTTAAATATAAATCTATTTCGTAAAATGTAGCAAAGAAAGGTGTAAATTAGAAGCATTGAACTACTTATTGAACACAGGATAGAATGTAATACAAAAAAACTTAAAACATTCGAAATCATCTTCATTAGAAGGATGAACCAAGTGTGCTGCTACAAATTTAGTAATCCTCGGTTCTATTTTCGTCAGCACTAATATTGTTCACCGTGACAACTTATAGTTATTCATCGCCCCCCAAATGCACCTGTGGCCATCACCGCCCCCCTGAACGCTGCAGCGCACCCCTCTCCCCTATGCAGCGCCCACATTGGGAATCACTGGTCTAGACCAACATCTACACAGTGTAATGTACCACTAACTGTTAAACAAACACTGAAAGACTGCATGCATTTAATAGTCATCGAATTACTGTATCATTTAGAAACGATAATAGTCCACACATTCCGGAAATATTTGATTACCTTAAGAAAAAAATATATACAAGTATATATTTCAAATTGTATTTATTATGTAAATTAATATCACTCACTATTATCGAAGATTTGGTTTTCTTTTCAATTTAATTTTATATATATATTTTCAATATTAACAATTGCTATGATATCAACTAATACATTCTAGTATAGATATAATGATAACAGTAATGTTGATTTGTCAGTGCACATCAATAAGACAAAATAAGCAAACAAAAAATTAAAGGATAAAAAAATAAATAATTGGAAACATTGTTTAATTTCAACTAATAGATGAACTTAAGTTTAAAATATTGAACATTTTCTTCAAGAAAATATAAAGAAACATGGAGAGGTTGAAGTTATGCAGTTATGTTAAAAACATATAAATCTGAGAAGACTTTGTATGTTTTTTTTATTTTAGTATGGTACACTTAATACTATATATCAGGTTATTATGTATTTAACTAACTTAAATTTTTCTGACATATTTTCATTTAAAATAAATTTAATTTGACGTTGAAATCATTATTGTAAACAAGCCAATCTTGAAAGTAATTAAACCTTAATTAAATTTAATTAAAATTCCAGCTAAGTAAATATACTCAACAGTTTACGAGCACTTTTGTTTCTAATTTTATTTTTAAAAAATTAGCAATTTTTATCTTAAATTCCAATAGTTTCAGTTAAAAGTTCTTTAGGATATTTTCTGTAAACACGCCAAAGTCAAAGCCAGATTGAATTTTTCAGAAAAGGTTTAATTAATAAAAATAAAAGTAAGCACCCAAACCTAAAACTATTAAAAAAAAAAAAAGAAGGGAGATAATAGAATCGGGAATTTTATTGTGAACTAACAAAAACATATTATATATATTATAAATTGTTATTTTATGTAAAATATAAGTATATAAAAATAATCTCTAATGCTATCAACTTGAACTGCTCTGATGAAGCTCTACAAAGTAGGGCGAAACGTTAGAAAATATTAATTATTTTTGTTCTTTTTGACCACAACCCAGACCAACTTCATATTTACCACCTCCCAGTATGAAAATATTCGACCAAAAATGATTTTTTCCCTCCTAAGAGTTATTCTTCCCTCTTAAGAATTATTCTTAATAATAAAAATTTTAAATTTGATAGCAAAAGAATTATAGGCTGTCAAGTTATACCAAACGTTAGGTTTCTGCGTGTATCTTTAAATGGTGTTCTATGTGTTTTAAACAACAGAAATTTAAACACCTAAGAACTCTAGAACCCTTAACGAGGAGGCTACCAGAAGTATAAAAATTTTAAAGATGGGACCAACACCACAGAGGTCCTTGATACCCCTACACAATTATTGCAAAATATGTATTAAAAAATTAACAATTTCGGGGCTAGGATAAGACACAAATATTGTAATTCATTTAAAAAATGTATATATTAACAACCCAACAGCGTAATAGCCCACTTCCTGTGACGTAGGAAAAAAAAAAAATAAAAAAAAGAATTTTTCAATTTCGAAAGACTTTTTTTTTATAGACACAATAAATAAAACAAAATCTGTATTGCTACAACCCTTAAAGGGTCA
>NW_027107600.1:277977-284872 GCF_000696795.3 Halyomorpha halys | reverse complement strand
ATATGAAGATGGTCAGGGTTGCGAACAAAAATAATTAACAACTATTTGTTTTCCGACGTTTGTAGAGCTTCATCAAGGCTGTTCAGGTTGATAGTTTGGGGGACCTCAAAAAAAAAAAAAAAAAAAAAAATAGTCTCTAATGCTATCAACTTCAACTGGCCTGATGAAGATCTACAAAGTAGGGCGAAACGTCAGAAAACATACAGCTGTTGATTATTTTTGTTCTTTTTGACTGCAACCCTGACCAACTTCATATTTACCACCTACCAGTATGAAAATATTCGACCAAAAATGATTTGTTATTGATTTTTGGGAGTTCTTTTAGCCCTCCTAAGAGTTCTAACAATTATTCTTAAAAATAAAAATTTTAAATTTGATAGCAAAAGAATAATAGGCTGTCAAGTTATACCAAACATTAGGTTTCCGCGTGTATCTTTAAATGGAGTTCTATGTGTTTTAAGCAACAGACATTTAAACATCTGAGAACTCTAGAACCCTTAACGAGCCCACCAGAAGTATAAAAATTTTAAAGATGGGGCCAACACCACAGAGGTCCTACATAATTATTGCAAAATATGTTTTAAAAAATTAATAATTTCGGGGCTAGAATAAGACACAGATATTGTAATTAATTTAAAAAAAGTATATATTAACAACCCAACAGCGTAATAGCCCACTTCCTGTGGCGTAGGAAAAGAAAATATATATATATATAAACAACCCTTAGTGTTTATCTAATGCAAGTTTTGTTCATATATATTAAGTTTTAACATTCTGCTTTTTAAATTTGTCTCACTTTACAACCCCAAAACGTTCACAACTAAAGAAATATAAAAACTAATTATTACCATAAAATATTAAAGATTTTAAGGATTACCGCATACACGCAGAGAAAGAGAATAGCGCTGCTATTAATCCTTAAGAATAGGAGAAAAAAAATATATAAAAAAACCAAGGCCTTAATGATCAACCGATGCTTCTCGGAATCAAGAACGGATATGAAACGGAGACATACTCCCTCAATAGATGGGACATTAACCGGTTCTATCGAGTTGCTATAGATTCAGGATTAAACCAGATGGACTGGTCCACAAGAGATATGGTCAATTAGACAATTGAAAACAATTAACTAAGAGAATGACGATGAGTCTATCTCGGAATTAGACACTCAAATCCACTTCGCGCTGGATTCAATTAAACACTTGCAAAGGACCTAAAGATGAGTTCATTGATTAAGGAACAAATTAATAAAGTCTAATAATTAGCCAAATGCAACTGAAGCGAAACTTGAAAAAAAAATTGCAAAAAATGTATCCGAGGAAAAATGGATTCCTTTCGACATTCTGATGTCCTAAACCTGAATTTACTGGATTCTATAACAGGATAAAGAAAGATTTACAGATTTCGTACTTCAAAAATTGGAACAAATAAAATACAAACTTTATGACCAAACAATGTCCAACAAGCCTGCCTAATAACAAAATCAAACAGCAAGCAAGAATGACTAAAATATATAGAATTTAATCTTAAGATCAATTCTATGTACTTCCAGCAGATAGACGGAAAATATTTACATTAAGTCGCTATATTTTGCGACCTAAATACCGAAGCCTCTTAACTACAATTTTTACCTAAAGTAAAGTTTTGATTGACTTTTGAACAGTTAATAGTTAAAGAACCAAAAGAGAGCTTTGAATTTTTTTATACAAACTCAAGATTCACTCAAAAATTACCGTTTTAGGAATTAGAATCACGATATATACTGTCTCATTTTCGATACAAAAACTCGATAATTAAGTTTGAGAGCCAATTAAAGTATTCAAACCTAGTAGAATAATCAGGGAATTTCATTATAACATAAACGAGTTAAAAATATTGAAAAGTAAATTAAATAATTCTAAAATAAAAAAAAATTCAAATTTGTTTTCGAATAAATGACTAAAATATAAAATACGCATATCAAACTGTATCGTAATGAGGCAATAACATTCCAGAAATTTTATGTAAATGTATGATGTACTTAATAACATAAATATCAATTATATTATAAGCATTTTTTAATTATAGCTATACATTTCTTTTTTTAAGGTTGTTATGTAGAAAAATAATTTATATTAAAAAAAAAAGCTTGACAAAGTTTAATATAAGATCCTAGGAATTAATTTTGATAATTGGCAAAAATTGGCCAGAAACGTCATATAATTAATTAATAAAGGATAATTGAAGTTTTAAGGGTTTTTGATTTTCCCAGAAGAATTTATAACCTTTAGAAAATAGTGAGTGCTATTATTTTGAAGATAAGTGAATTAAAAATATCCAAAGTTAAATTAGAGAATTTAAATTCAATAAACATAAAAAAAAAATTAAAAACTGTTTTCCGGATTTTTTTTTTTTTTTTTTTTGAAATACCAGAATGTAAAAATTAGATATTTTTAATATCTACCCTGTATATTAAAAGGTATCTTTAAGAAATTCATAAGAATTAATTACATCGAAAAATACAGGTCTAAAATCAAAGGACTGTTTTCCTTAATGAGGTACTAAAATTCCAGATTTTATTGATTTAGGCTCTATCAGGCTTAGAAAGGCAATTAAGATTGTCTCAATAAGATCACAAGTGAATTGAAATTGCTTCAATTCTTCTGCATGGTGAGGATTTATTTCTTAAAAACGTTTGTCGTTTTGTGAAAAAAAAAATTAATTCACTAAGGAATGGAAAAATCTTGCACTACAATGGCTAAGTTTCTAAAAATTTAAAAAAACGTACCTTAAAAATAATGTCAGAGAATAAACTAAGAAATGCTTTAGTTGGTGCAGAATTGGACCAACGATAGTGCACCATCTCCCAACTGCAAGATCGATCGGCTAGATCAATAGGCTCCCGATTTATTATATCCCTCCTCTTCTTGTCATATATTTATTTGTCGACAATCGATTAGTAATCGAACGACGAACATTAATTTATTCATAACGGTTTACTTTATATATTTACAATTAAAATTATTTATTTATTATAATTTATCGATTAATATTTTTAATATTAAATGTTTCACCGTATTACATCTTTAAGAGATACTTTTAAGTATATACTGAATTGTTTAACTATATGATATGATCATATAGTTAAACAATTCAGTATATACTTAAAAGTATCTCTTAAAGATGTAATATATTTTATCTAATTAATATATTACATCTTTAAGAGATAAATTAAGCTCAGCAGAAAAACGCAGCTGTTATTTAATAGAAATAATGAAACTTGTATACGAGTAAACTGTAGTGAATATTCTTTTACAAAATGAGGATTGAGTATCAAACTTTAAACAAGATTTTCTAAAAAAAATTATAAAATATATATCTAAAGACAAATAAAACGAAAATTATGAACAAATTTTTTTTTATTTTTCGGCTGATCAAAATCGAATTTATTTTTTTATGAAAATTTTATAATTTGTTTTTTATTTTTTTCAAACAAACAAAATTCACCAAGTTTAATCAAAATCATTCGAGCTGTTCAGGAGAAAATTGAAAAAATCGATTCTATAAAGTTGTACTTCCGGTAGGCCGATTTTAGCGAAACAGGTACTGTAATATCCCAGTATAAAAATGTAATTTAAGTTTTGTTAAACTTTTCGTTTCCGAGATATGCTATTCACAGCCACACAGACCCTTTTCCGAAACTAGGTTATTTGAACTCAGTGAGCCCTACCTAAAAATATGCATTTCCGTTAAAAACTGAATTTGAAATTTTTCACGAAAATATTTTATACATAGACGTAGTCAATGTCTATCTGGTTTTGAGATCATGGTAAAGATTCTACCTGTACCTCGAATAGTTTAATAAATTATTATTAATGAATATTCCGGTAATTACCCTTTTACCATTCCAAGAATACTCTTCAACGGTTGGTTTCATCTTTTTTATAGGACATCCACGAAAAGTGAAAATACATTGAATCTAAAATAATTAGGGTTGAAATACTAGCGAATGAACTTATATGGTTTTAATTTTTTATATCATGAGTTGAATAAAGTAGCATGTAAGTAATGATACAAAAATGTTTCATTTTTATTTGAATTTTTGAACTTTTTCGAATATTAAATTATAATTTTCTTTTCTGCGACACATAACTTTAGAACAGTACTACAAAAATAGTTAATGGGTTTTAGAGCCTTGGAGTAACAAAAAAATAAAGTTTTTTTTCGGATTTTTGGCTTGAAGTGTTTCAAAGATATTATCGTTTCAACATGGAGAGTGGCATATCTTCATTTTCTCAAATTTTCGCCAAAAATTCAAGAGGTTTTTATTAGTGACACATTTTGCTTTGTGACAAGCTGAAAGTAGTTATTTTCATAAACACCTGCATATTTAGACAGCAGGCGTAACTTGTTATGAATGGAAGGAAGGCGAAGTAGTATGGAATAAATGAGATTGGTAGTTCGTTCTGTGCAAAAATTCATAGAAAACTAATTAAATGCAAAAAATGAAGGAATTGATTTCATTTTTTACAATAATAATTTTGTTGGCCAGCAAAAAATCAATTTATATTAAACTTATATCATTACGTAATCTAAAATTTCATATCAATTCGTAGTATTATAAAAACTCTTATTAACAGAAAACAATTTAAATAAGCAAAACTTAATGCTACAACTGCTTTTTAAAAATGGTAAAACAATTAAGAACCTAATACGTGCCAACCCAAAAAATCGTTCTTTGCTCCAAAGAAAAATGCAAGATTCTAATTCTTATTTTAAAATTAGTTAATTCGAAGATTTTTTTTTAAAAACCGGCACATCTTGAAAAATGGGTCGTAAAAACGGATAAAGTACCATATGTTTATTTAATAAATTTAGTTCTCAGAGACAATTACTTGATACATATAAAAAATAGAAGAACAGAATTGTTTGACGTCAATATTAAAAAAAAAAGTATATTTAAAATGTTTATATGCTTTTTCTGTGAAATTAGTATTATGTAAAATTGTTAATCACGAAATGCAGCCATATAATAATAGATATAAGAAATTTACTTCTGACATTAATATTTTTTTAAATATTTAAAAAGTAATACTAGATAAAAGCATAAATATTGACCCTGTAAAAGGGTTGTTCGTTAAAAAAAATAAATAAAGTAAATAGACAAAATATATAACATTAAAATGATATTTAATTATGAATAAAATAAAAATATATATAATTAAAATGGATGATAAAAAAAAATGATTTAATAAAAATGGTTTATAAAGAATATATATATTTAATTGTAATGGCTAATTTAATTCACTATCCTCATCTTCCTCATAAACAAATTTATAAGTGAAACGCACCTTCAAGTTTTCAAAATAAATCATCCAAGACTGTCTCAAAATTTATTTGTATCGACCGAAAAATCGGTTATTTTAGGCTTTCCGTCAAATAATCGAAACTAATTCGTCTTGTAATTTTTACCTATGGATTTTTTTATCCTAATTTACAAAAAAAAATTGGTTTTGATTAAAAAAAAAAAAAAATGGGGGGCAAGTGAAATGGAAAATATGGACTTAAAAAAATATTTTTAAAAAATGTCAAAATGATAAAATATCTAGGAAGTATAAACATTTAACTAGAAATTATATGACAAAAATAAATGAAAAAAAATCCTACCCCTACTACGATTTACAAATTCGGCCTGAGGATTTCCGAACCTGCCTTTATCTTATATGTGTGAGGAGTAAAACAAGATCTGAGAGCATCTCTCTCTTTATCACTGGTTCTAACAATAAAGTAGTGGAGCGACGTTTCAATTAGAAAGGAGTATAATGCAGTACGAGCATAGTACAATAAACATAGACGCATATTTTGTGAAAATTAACAAAAAGATACCTACTCATCAATCTAATTCAATTATATATATATTCCCATAACCATACAAGAAAATAAAAACTCAAATTTTGGACATAAGTTCCAACGAATTATTAATGTTTTCTCCAAAAATAACAGACAATATTAGATTATTACATTACCTTGAAAACAAACGAAATTATTTTACATAAAAAATAAATAGAGATGGTAACTTCGTGAACTTGATTGCTGGATATATTTTTTTTTTTTCTGAGGATTTGATATTAAGAGGGGGGGGGTTCTTATAATTAATGAAATAAAATATTCTACTGCATTTGAAGAGGGGACTGAGGAAATGAAATATGAAAAAACTGTCTTGTGTCAGCTATCTGATGAGGGGGCCCACCAGTTGGCTTGTAGTAGTCCTCAGTCGATTCTGAGACTGTGTATGTACGTACGTTGCCACCTTTGTCCTGTTGGTATTAATGCCTGGAATAGTGGGTTAGTGCAGTGTTGGAGGCTATCAAAGGATTTGATATGCCTCCGTGAGATGAATTCTGTAACTGTCGGCAGTCCAACTGTTGCATCAATACGAGTCAGTTTTCGCCCTTAATAAATAAGAATGCTTCACAATACGCCTCAGGATACTACTCTGAAACGTTTTGAGTTTCTTCGCTGTTGTGGGTGCTACATTAGCCACCATAGGTGCTCAGTAGAGGGCCGGTCTAAGTATACTTTTGTTAATAAGTAATTTGAAGCGGAAAGAAATGTTAAATGTTGATGCAGATGATTAAGCCTTTGAGCCTTGGTTCCAACCAGCTTTATTTTCTTATGGCAGTGGCGAGCTAGAGCCAGGTTTCATTCAAGGGTAATACCCAAGTACACTACACCGCCTGCCGGTCTGTTCTCATTTATTGTATATGTAGTACGCTTATCGGTCTTAGTGAGAAATGTTCAAAACTATAAT
The DNA here is from genome assembly GCF_000696795.3 of Halyomorpha halys. Classification (NCBI taxonomy): domain Eukaryota; kingdom Metazoa; phylum Arthropoda; class Insecta; order Hemiptera; family Pentatomidae; genus Halyomorpha; species Halyomorpha halys. Next base: position 278,082 of record NW_027107600.1, on the reverse strand, counting down.
CGTTATTTCTAAAAAAAATTTTAAGCTTATACAATTTCTTTTTGACCTTATCAGAACAATGCTAAATACTATAGGTTGATTTTTAAAATGGCTATGGTCTAATAT
>NW_027107600.1:273604-277927 GCF_000696795.3 Halyomorpha halys | reverse complement strand
AAAAACTGTCTTGTGTCAGCTATCTGCTGAGGCTCACCAGTTGGCTAATTAGTAGTCCTCAGTTGTGTCTGAGACTGTGTATGTTGCCACCTTTGCAGTCGTCCTGTTGGTATTAATGCCTGGAATAGTGGGTTAATGCAGTGTTGGAGGCTATCAAAGGATTTGATATGCCTCCGTCTGATGAATTCTGTAACTGTCGGCAGTCCAACTGTTGCATCAATACGAGTCAGTTTTCGCCCTTTATAAATAAGAATGCTTCAAAATACGCCTCAGGATACTATTCTGAAACGTTTTGAGTTTCTTCGCTGTTGTGGATGCTGCATTAGCCACCATAGGAGCTCCGTAGAGGAGGGCCAGTCTCAGTATACTTTTGTTAATAAGTAATTTGAAACGGAGAGAAATGTTAAATGTTAGTAGGTGATTGAGCCTGTGAGCATTGGTTCCGACCAGCTTTGTTTTCTTATGGCAGTGGCGAGCTAGGGCCAGGTGTGAGTCAAGGGTAACACCCAAGTACACTACACTGCCTGCCGGTCTGTTCTCGTTCATTGTATATGTAGCACGCTTATCGGACTTAGTGAGAAATGTTCAAAACTAATATCGTTGAAGGTTTTATTTCTAAAAAAATGTTTAAGCTTATACAATTCCTTTTTGACCTTGTCAGAACAATGCTACATTCTGTAGGTTGATTTTTAAAATGGCTATGGTCTAATATGATGTAGAAAGGTAATAGTTACTGGATACAAAATAGTTGATCCCTTAGATAATTCACCTGTTAAGCTCTGAGTAATCACTAGCATGAATGCAGAAAAAGCTATGGACCAGTCAACAAAAGCAGCCCAACATATCACAAACAAACTACAGGGCATAAGCATACAAATTAACACACAAAAAATGGACACCATCACGTTTTTCATATAAGACAACTCCCATCATAGAACTAAAAATCAACAGACAATACAAACCAAGAGATGTCTCACAAACCTTGGCATGCAACTGGAATCTCACCTCTCATCCACCACACACATAACACAGAATACAGATCGTCAAATCAACATCATATCAACTCTAACACCTGATCTATTCACCAGGGTTATAACTCAGACTCAAACTACTTACAAGTATATACACAAGGCAATACTGAGACCATCATTACTACATGGAGTACCAATACTACATTTCTTATACCCAACACCCCTGAAATCACTTCAACCATACCAGAACAGCATACTACAGAAGATATGTAGAGGGACTTCCCTAGAGACAAAACAGGACGCACATTCACAACTAAGTACAACTGGAAGCAGTACAACAGCTCATCACATGACACATTAAGTTCTTTGACAACCTTCCCGCTTATTTTAAACCTCTATTCTGCTCACTCACTCCATCCCCCTTCCTGTGAGATGGCAGGATAGGAAGGGTTCCAGGAACCCTATCAACATTACCCTTCCTTCTCTCATCCCTTCTTCTTATTATTTTTACTTTATTTTATTTAATTATTTATCTATTCATATTTAATCATCGTGCCGAGGCCCTCACCTCCAGATATTAAAGTAAGAATTTCACAGAGCGAGCATCTCAGTACATAGATAAGTATTTCACTAAGACTTTCAAATACTCACAGTGGAAAAAGGTAGTACTCATTTTGAATTATGTTTCTACTTCACATAATGCATAAATATTATATTTATATATACATAATAATACTAATAAATATATATACTAATTCATGTCTATCTTCTGTGTTAGAAGGATCAGAAAAAAACAAATCTGAGCAATCAAACATAATTGCACCCGATGTCTTTGATTATAATTACACAATTGGTAATTATAATAAAAAAAATTAATATTACTTACTTCATTAAGTTTTTTCTGTTAATGTAAAGGAAAAGACTAAATTTCATACAAATCAAGACCTACCTTATTGTGAATATATAATGAAAAAGAAAATAGCATTAAAAGGAAAAATTAATTGTAAGTTTATCCTTTAATTGATCAAAATATTATAACAAATGATCTAAATTGTCTAATCAAGTTTAATTTATAATTATAAGAGAACTCTAAGAAGCATTAATTAACAAATTAGTTTCATAATATCAATTCATCAACCAATCAATTCATTTTCATTGACATGACATCATGTCAATGAAAATGAATTGACGAGCAGCAATTAGAAAAATAACAATCGTCTTATTTTTTGTGAATGGTTTTTAATTACATTTTACCATATACTCTAACCTAGAATCAAAGCTAATATCATAATTAGTAAAAATAATGGCTCAGTTTTAATCCATAAATTACAATTATTATGAAACAGGACCACAGTATAGAAATCTTAAAAAAATTTGGAGTGATTTTTTAGCTGTGTTGAGCTAATAATTTACACAGTAAATGCAGGAATATTTCTATACGAGTGGTAGATAATAATTGGAAAACCAAAAAAAAATTGAGAAATTGGAGATTTGAAAAACCTGCTAAAACTTGTGGTTCAAACAAGTTAAGAAAATTCAATACCTATACCTCAAAAGATAAACTACATGTGACTAAATATCAAATCAAAATTGAAAAAAGTATGATGGTTTTCATTGCTCATGTAACTAAAAAATTGGAGAGGTAGTCCAAGAGTTGCAGAGAAAAAAAGGCAATTATTTCACCCCATTGTTTTATTACTTTAGAGAAATCTATGTATTGATGAGTCTGCCAAGTATAGGAAGGGGGAATGAAAAATGGTAGCTGTTTCAAAACATTAAACAAATTAATTTTTCATTCGGAACTCTATATCTTTAAAACTACCAAAAACATAGAAATCCTAAGAGAACATCATTCTAAAATATAAGCCCTAATTGAGCTATTTATGTTCAATAGTGCCCGAGATATAGTTTTTTAAAAAGCAACATTTCATTTAAAATGTACTGAAAAATCAGTAGTTCGTGAATTTATTTTTAGAAATTTATAACTCAAAAACCATTTGATGTATAGATGTCTGCCAGCACTAAAATGAAAGCTAGTTAAATTTACTATAAAGTAATTTATGATGTTTATCTTCATAGAAATAGTAGTTTTCATGATATTAGACAAAAAACCAAGTAATCAAAAATTAGGGTAAAATAACTACCTTTTTGGCTCTTGTACTTGCACACCCTATATAGGTACATAAATAGGCCAATAAACTATATTAATTAAAAATTAGATAAATAATTTAGTTTTAAGAGATAAGCTTGTATTTTTGGTAATTAATATTTAACTTTATTACATCTTATCTCATTAAATCTCAAAGCAAGTACCAAATACTTAAAAAAACAACTAAATATTAATTTAAAAAAAAATTGAAATATACACAGAACTATTTTGAATAATCAAATGGGGCTACGTTTTTTTTTAATAACTTAATTTAAAAATTAAATGAATTAAGGAGAAAAATGAAAGTACTGTACCGCTTCAACACATTAAGGGGTTCAGTATTTCGTAAGGAAGTAGTGTTTCTTGAATAACAGTTATAGAAGGAACTCATTTTTTCAAGAACACATGCGACCATCAGGTTTTTCCATAATTAAGGGGACGTATTTGTACTTCAGAGAGGCAGAGTTAACCCTAGTGGATTCTCGAACCCACAGGGTTGACTTACGGCTACAGTAACAGAATAAATAATTACCTGTCACAAGATTCAAACCTGGGCCCTTAGAGAAAGTAGAGCAGCTCCCTACTCACTGAGTAACACCCTCCCCTAAGGTAAGAGGTAAGTGTGTTTTCTGTACACAGGTTTTGTAAAAATAACAGTTATTGTCATCTTAGAGTGCTCAGCTCTAGAATAAAACTAGCTAAGTCTTAATCTCAGTCTTCTCTTCCATTGTCCTGTGGTCCAAGATACAGGTAGGTCTTTGCACATGTATGTGATTTTCTCTCCTGATTTTTATAGCATGCAGAGTTGGATGTTACTAAAGCAATCAAGCACAATTTATCAAAGTTGGATCTGTCTTCCAATTTTTTTTATAAATTGATGTTTTATTGATTTAATTTATGAATTATATAATAATAGTCACAGTATCTTAAACCTTAGTAATTTTTAGATACTGTGACTATTATTACATAATTAAGATAGGGAGATTTTCTCTCCTGATTTTTATAGCATCCAGAGTTGGTTGTTACTAAAGCAATTACTATTGTGAATGAGTAAGACTTTTTTTAAATGATAAAAAACAAAAAACTTCCCTTTAGTTTCCTAAAGCTGTCAACAAAAATTTTAGTTTTGTTTTCATTTAGCCTGTTCAGTGTCATATCCTCCTTTTTACTCCCTTTATTTTACAGGAAAAAATGAATAACTCA
>NW_027107600.1:271207-273554 GCF_000696795.3 Halyomorpha halys | reverse complement strand
ACAGGTTTTGTAAAAATAACAGTTATTGTCATCTTAGAGTGCTCAGCTCTAGAATAAAACTAGCTAAGTCTTAGTCTCAGTCTTCTCTTCCATTGTCCTGTGGTCCAAGATACAGGTAGGTCTTTGCACATGTATGTAATTTTCTCTCCTGATTTTTATAGCATGCAGAGTTGGATGTTACTAAAGCAATCAAGCACAATTTATCAAAGTTGGATCTGTCTTCCAAATTTTTATAAATTGATGTTTTATAGATTTAATTTATGTATTATATAATAATAGTCACAGGATATCTTTATATAATAATAGTCACAGGATATCTTTATATAATAATAGTCACAGGATATCTTAAACCTTAGTAATTTTTAGATACTGTGACTATTATTACATAATTAAGATAGGGAAATTTTCTCTCCTGATTTTTATAGCATCCAGAGTTGGTTGTTACTAAAGCAATTACTACAGTGAATGAGTAAGTCCTTTTATTAAATGATAAAAAAACAAAAAACTTCCCTTTACAGTTTCCTAAAGCTCTCAACAAAAATTTTAGTTTTGTTTTCATTTAGCCTGTTCAGTGTCATATCCTCCTTTTTACTCCCTTTATTTTACAGGAAAAAATGAATAACTCAGAGGAATATTGAAAAATTTAAATTATTGTTGTTAGTCTGAAATTTAAGGAGAACAGGTTTCATGGTCTTGGCCTTAAGAGCCATTCAATTTAAAAACAAAAAGAATGATAATCAATTAAGCTCATACTTCATTTCTTTGAGGCAGGTGTGTACACCTGCCTATATTGTAACTTTTGTTTTTTAAATTATAAAATGAACTAATTATTTTCAAGGTTACTCTATGAATAACAACTGTATGAAGTATTTAGAGACAAAACTTCAAATCTCCATCTTTATCATTAAATGTTTTACTAACCTTACAAAATTAAACTTATAAAATTTTAGTCAATTTTTCCTCCAATTACCTCTTTAAATTTCCTTCACGTAAATAAAGCCAATAACCAAAATATGCCATATCTCCTAATTCACAATCTTCACATAGCATTCTATTATAAAATAATAAAAATCATACAAAAGAGTGAAAACACAAAAAGAAACCAAAGTAATTGTTGGAATATAATTGAAAGATTAAAAAAATAATGCTTTAAGCCTCTCAAGTAGCAGGTAAATAATTAACCTAAAACATTTCATCAATTCATTCATCAACAGGAAAGAAAAACAAGATGACGAGAATATAAATAAAATACAGCGCATCAACATATTTAGAAAGACACATCCACAGAATAGTACTCCAAAATATCTACTTAATACTTCAAAAATTGTAGTCAAACATTTTACCCAATTTTTGTCGCTGGCTTGGTTTGACAAGGTTCTAACTAACATTACCGAAAAAATTGTGTTTTCCCTTAGAAACCACCCATAGCAATACAGTCCGGCTAACAAATAAATTTCAACAAATAAAGTTCATACAAATTATGCATCAAGTAGTGTGACAAAGTTCTATCTAGAGACAACTTTTAAGAGGAGAATGTAAGTTGGAAGCTCTGTTCCTCATAACTATGGTTACAGTAGTTATGTCCTAGTCAAACCAAGGAAACAAAATATCATCCATTTGCCTCTGGTGCTAATAAGACAGTAAAATAAACAATTTAAAAATTACAGAAATACATAAAAAATTAACATCATTAACAAAACAAGAAAACAAAATTTAAAAAATAAGTAAAAATTAACTTTGGGATTCATCCATGTAGTAATACTATTGCAATAGACATTCCTACATTATTTTAAAATAGACTTTTAGGCATTTTGAAGAGTTAAAATTTACCAAATTTATCAGAACCACTTATGTTTTGTTCGTGAAAAATAAGAATACCTTACAATACACCCTAACTCAAATGATTTCAACTAAATAAATAAATTACTTATAACATTGAAATGTGAAACAAATTACTTACACATTTGCAAGACCATCTTTAATCAAGGGAGACCCTAGGCACTATAAAATAAAGATACACTTATTTTCTGAAAAACTTTGGATTATCAACAGAAATATAATATGCACAACTAAAATTCATTACTTTATTCAATATTACAAATTTAACAAACATTTAAAAAATATATGTATATTAAACAAAGAGGTTTTTTTGACAAGTTTTTTCATGAATTTTTGATAAGTTAAATCATGAATTACTTCTTGCTACTCTAGTTTTTATAATTACATCTCTTTCTATGGTGATAAACTGCTCAATCTATCTTCAAGTGATTGTACCTCACATTTTATTCCTAATTCATTTTATATATATTTTAATGAGGTGTAGATAGTTGACCGTAGATTAATGATT
>NW_027107600.1:268773-271052 GCF_000696795.3 Halyomorpha halys | reverse complement strand
AATCATAAATGATCAAAAATTGATAACTGATAATTGAATGGTACAATGGTAGTAAATTGAAAACAGTGACAGATGAAATATAATGTCATGTTGGTAAGAAGATATGTATAATATAAGATATGCAAGTAGTGTCTAAAAAATTGAAAAATTAAATAAATAAATGGAATCTACAAATTGAACATTATAAATAAAAATGGCATAAAATAAATAAATATGGTTTTGTTTATTTATGTTGTTCTTTGCTGACCGCACCTCCCGACAAACTTCTCCAATTATATATATTTTAATATCCTCTTTTATGAGAAAATAGTTATTTTTATATATAAATGATTTTAGTTATGTTTTTATTTTATATATCAACGTTAAGTATTGTTTATTTGTTGTGTTAAATCAAAAAAGTAAGCTAACCAATTTTCATCGTCTATAATAAATATGTTATTCAAAACAAAGCCAAGATGGCAGCGCGAGTCTTTTCAAAAGTCCATTGAACCGCGGCCATGTTGAGCAGATTCAGATATTTTAAAAAGCTTAATTTAACTTGTCATCATAATGTGGAAAAATGTCATTAGACCATTTAGAAGAGGAAGTGTTAGGAAAGATATATAAATACTGGAAAGGTCATATTAAAAATTAATTTGAGAGTAAAATGGATGGCTATCAAAATTTGTAAATGAGTCTATTACTTTCAGTAAAATAAATATATTCAAAAATATTTCTAGAGACAACAGCTTCTGAAAATAAACCTTATAATTTGAAGTTCTACATTACTGTATTTAGACAAAGAAACATGAAAATAGTTGAATTCCTAGAAGATAATCCAGGTGCCACTACTAATTTACAACTAAATACTAATTTTTGTACGAGAAATAACGACTCATCATAAATAGACTAAACCATCACCAACGGTAGGCTAATACCTTAAGTAAAATGGATGTGATCAATCTTACAAAGAGACCATTTCCCTAATATTCTGAAGATAAAAATGTAATAAAATTACTCTATCAAAAAAGCTTCTAGATGCAATAAATAAGGTTGGATGGAAAATATTTAAAAAAACCAATGTTTAAGAAATCTAAATAAAATCACTATATATGATAACAACATAGGGTCCAATGCTGGAGAACTGGACATTTTTTAAAACTTTTAATTTCTATAAACTACAATGACAATGTAATCTCAGTAATCTGAACAATCCAGTAATACAAAAAACAATAAAAAAAAGTTACTTTTTTGAGAAAACTCAGCAGGCAATAAAATTTTTGTTTTCAAATAAAAGTGCACATATCTAAAGGACATTTTTAACTTCCCGATCCATAGGCAAGCTATTGTAATAACCGTGAATATCTAAAGGAAAAATGTTTACAGTTTCAAAATTTGTTAATCTAATTCCTATGGAAATGTTCATAATATATTTTGTTGGTGTTCAGGCCATAGGCTGAACCTAAAAGGTTCTAGGTTTAAGATGGGAGATCCTTATGTTAAAGTGACAAAGGGTGCTATCTAGGAGAACAGGGACAACCAGCCCTGGTAGGGATAGTCTCTTAAACTTTAAACCTAAAGATACAAGGAACCGGCCCCTCTCTGTTACAAACCCTAAAGGAGAGAGGTCCAGCTCAACAGGCAGCAAGTGTGGCAATGGGGGCACCCAGTATGGAGGCCGGCACCTCTCAACAGGAGCAAGACGAACAGGTGACCTATCTCAATATTGGGTTTCTGCCGCTCATCCCAGCAATAACTTCCCAATATCTAAATTTTAATTAACCAAATTAACACCATTATATATTCTTTCGCTTATTCCCCTCTCAAACAGTTGCTTTATTTTATATTACTTAATTATAATTTATCATTTTATATCATAACAAAACCCTAATATGTTATTAATTTTGAACTGTTTTAAATAGTTTTATTGTTTTATGATGATTATCCAGACAAATAATTTTCTATCGTCCAAAGTAAAATACACATTATCAGTTTAAGTAATTCCCAGGGACCAAGTTCCCACAGTAATACAGTTTCAGTTAAGTAAGTACCTGGGACCAAGTCCTCAAAGATAAAATATCACTTTATTTTTATCGAACTGTAAAGCTCTAAAATTTACGATCACCCAGGAAAGTGGAACCTGGCTTTGTTTATTAAATACTGGCTGGCAATCTTAGTAAGTTAAATTTTTAAGCCCCCACTGCTGCCCTAGTTGGAATTAGAAATACGTTATGTCTATTGTAGAAATCATTTGATTCTGTAAAACTAATTTGATTAATAATGAGGTGTAGATAGTTGAC
>NW_027107600.1:241726-267937 GCF_000696795.3 Halyomorpha halys | reverse complement strand
CCTCACTGTAAAATACTATATGAGAATACATTTTTTTTTGGGTTTTTTATTTCTAATTGGTCCTGGAAGAGTTCGAAAAATAAGTGGAAAAAAAATGAATAACAGATGTGATATGATAACAGATTGATAATGTGATCATGAATTTAGTAGCCTTTTTTTAATTTGAATTAAACTAATGCACAGGAAATCAAATTTAGTCGAAGGTCTATCATTTCTATTTATTTTTTTTTATTTATTCCTTTATTTAATACCAGATCAGCCTGGTGAGCCTTCATGGTTGATATAACCATTACATTTTATATATATATTTTTTTTAACAATTGATTATGGAGGGAGGTGTAGTCTCGTGCAAAAGCCACCCTTAACTATATACAATCTTATAATTAAAAGAAAATAAGATATAATAAATAGATAGAAATAATGCTTAATTACTTATTAAAAGAGAAATATAGAATTTATAACAGAATGTCCTGCAGCAGCCTGGGCTTCAGTCTTCGGGTCGAGGATTCGTAAGTTGTAGGTCACTGCTCCTTTAACTGTCGGCAACTGAGAGTGCAACTTCATGAACCGTTTTTTGATGTACTTCTCTATTGACTCCATTTGTAATTCTCGATGCATTTTTTAGCCATTTCTTATGAACTAAGGAGCATCCACTGCGATTCGTATGACTTTGTTTTGTAAAGATTGTAATTTTTTCTTTTTCGTAAAGGATGCCGCTCCCCGGACAAGCATCCTTTACGAAAAAGAAAAAAATACAATCTTTATAAAACAAAGTCATACGAATCGCAGTGGATGCTGCAGTGGCCTGAGAATTGTTTTAAATATAAGAACAGTTGTTTCTCGTTTTAATCTGAATTTTCTATTTAGGATAAGATATAGCATTGCTAACCTTGTGTAGGTTTGTGTTAGTTTGATGTTGATATGGTGGTTCCATATAAGGTGGCGGTCTAGGTTCACTGTAAGGATTTTATTTCATATTTTTACCTTTCAGGAGTAGTTCTAGTGGGTGTCTAAGAGTAGAAACTTATGAATTATATTTCTCAATGTTCAGACTAATCATCCATTTAGTAAAATCCACTTAATTCATTAAAGTGACTTTGCAAAGTGTTTCTAGCGATTATTATCTCATCATGTTGAGAGAACACTGCTGTATTGTCAACGAACATAGCTATGGAGGTGTGTGTGGACTGGACGATGTCGTGAAGGTAGAAGTTGAACAGAATGGGAGAAAGGGTAGAATTTTTCTTATTTATTCTGACAGAAAATGTTCTACCATTAAGGAATGAGCTCAGAAAATTGTATTGTAAACAGAAGAATAAGCAGACATAAACTAAGGCAGCCTAACTTTACTTGCTGGACAGTAGCCCTGATGAAGCCCTGCAAAGTGGAGCAAAATGATGGTGTATATATTTTTTTTTTTTACTAGTCTGAGCTAACTTTTTTTTACTGCCACCAGGACCATCTCCCTTCATAAAAAAAAATAATATAAAATCATGAAATAAACATGATGAAAATTAAAAATAAGACTAATAAAAACTTCACCTACGCACGGTTGGATGACCCACTATACAAGACTTTTTTACTCATATTTCTTTTTATTTCTTAAAAACAGTTTAAAACTCTCATACTGCCTCTTTTCAACCCCCAGCCAAGAGGATGTACCACTTTGTACTGCCTCACTCTTGCCTGATCACACCATTTTGTCATTCCTCTTGTTATTCTTACAACTACATATTATTTCACAATTGATTATAATAGATAATAAATGAGTTGACAACTTATCTTCTAATTAATAATAAGGTAATAATTTCATTTATTTTTTCTTTTCTTCTCTGCAACCCCCCCCCCTCAATCCTGCTTTAATTTCATCAGCGATCAACTAAATTTAAACAAATGTCAAGATTGAGGCAAGATACACTCTAGATTATGACAAAATCTCAATTGCATTATCTGTTTTTAAGAAATTGTGAATTAATATTATGGCTTCATACTTTAAACCAACATAATTTTATATAATGATCTGATTAAACTTTGATTTGTTGGTCTCGACATTAGAATGAAATAAAGCCTTGACATGAAATCAGTCTGCCAACTTTTCAAGTTAGGAATATACAAAAACTCAGTATTCCACAACTGATTGTAATAGATAAAAAATGAGTTACTTGTTATTAAATTAATCTGGAAGGTCTTCAGCAGCAATAATTACCCCATTCAGCAAGATTGTTTCATTTCAAACTTTCACTCATCTGCAAAACTAAAAAAAAAAAAGGTTATGAGAACAATTAAATCAACTTGCTTAGATAACAACACAATTTATATTACTGACCATTACTCACGCATTAAAGGAACAAGCAAAAATTATCAGCACAACGTACAAAAAATATTCGAAAATAATGAAAATATAAGATAATAAGAAATCTGAAACGAATACAAATGACGCGAACGAATACTCGAAACTTCGACAGGAAGTTAATTAAATTATCGGCCATTATCATTTAATGTATATAATCTGCGAAGTAGTACCCATATATTAAGGTATGTTTATGTCAAAGTATACAATTAAAAATAATAAAGACATTTATCGATAAAATTAAAATTTATTTTACAGTAAAACAAAATATTTTTTCAATTTCTTTTTAAACTTTTCTTGAAGTATTTTAGTGGTATGGGATACGAAGCGCCAGTCTTGTTCCTTTCTTTAATTGTTAAATAACGGTAATGATCCTAAGTATTATTAATAATTGTAGTTGTATGTACAATTATTTATTTTATCATCAACTATATATTTGCAACATAAAGCTATATTAATTATTGAATTAGAAATCATTATTAGCATATTTAGTTGTTAATACAATTAAGCCTATTTTTATTAATGTAGCTTCTACCTTTGTTCGCCATCTTGATTCTAAAAAAAATTATAATTATATGTTAGGTATATGTATTTCTAGATATACTTGGTAATTGGACTAATACATTTTGTCTCATTCAGCTTATTTTTTTTTTTTTTAAACCATTTAATATTATAGTTGATTAAGTTTTGATGTAAAAAAAGATATGCTGAGCAGCTGCTTTTTTCAACTCAGGTCATAAGTAATATGAGTTATACTCCCACTATATATGAAATTTTTTTTTACTCCATTAGGAAACAATAGAGAATATGTTTGCCTGTTAAAGTGTTGTCTTTGTTCTATAATATATCTTACAATAATCTTTTGTTCTTATTCCTCACAAAAGAACAAATTGATTGATTCAATTAAATACATGCACAGCAAAGGCAGTATGACTTAACATAAGAAATGTCTAGAAATATGTAAAATATTTTTTTTATTAGCTTTTATGCCGCATTTGCAAGAACCCTTGGTCAGGTGTGTAATATTTTTGATCTAGTATTACCAAAAAAATTTCATTGAAATCGGTGATGTTCAGGCCTTCCCTTGTGAGTTGAAAAATAAATATTTTTATAGAGAAGGGGAATAAACACTTTTAATCCTCTATAAAAGTGGCTAATATAAAGCCTTTTCAAGTACAAAATTAAAATTATTTATTATCTTTTTTTTTTTACTTAAGCACACTATACCATAAAGATCATTTCTCTTGACAAGCTTTAATTGTACATAGTTTTTTTTTTTTTTACAGTTTAGTTGTTTTTTTATTTGTTTTTTTCGAGTAGTTTCACTACTTTAGATCTTTTTTTGAATTTGTTTGGTACAATATGAAAAATTGATTATTTATTCAATTTTTTTTTTTCAGTGACCTGTATGTGGAATTCGGAAATTTTTAATTTTTTTGGACTAAGTGATACTCGATATCTACAATTCATTGCAAGATTAAAATTATTTGGTAAGTATATTCATCCTGACAATATAATCTCATAAGATATATCTAGTGAATAAACGTTTGTCTTTTATTTTACCATATTATTTAACTTAGATGTAATTAGCAATGTATTATTTTCATTTACTATCACTTTTACACAAATATGATTGCTTCTTTTCCAAATCAAATGATCTTGCTCTCAATTACTGATGTTGGAGGGGGGGGGAATGAATTAATTATGGCAAACTTTATTATAAGCCTCAAAAAACTTTTTCTTATATTTTCAGATTTTTTCTTAAATAAGGAGATATAGTTGAGGTAAAAAAAATAAGGGCGTATATTACATTAAATATGTTTTAAAATTTATGTACGGAACTAATAAAATTGATGGGGGTTAAGAGCTGTATTTTGAATAATTCCAAATACAATGGGTTGGAAGGCATAGTTCTGATACCAATAAGTAAGGGACTACCTAACATATGAAATACTCAAGTATTAAGCACTTTCAGTCACAATGTAGCACCAGAATCGTATATTGAAAAAAAAAATGTTTTCTTCCAATAACAGCTATGTACTTATCATTAAAATTGTTGTATTCACTTATGTTGTTCAAATTCCTCCAGTGAAAATTTTAGTTCCATTCCTATTCAATATCTCTTATTTCCAATCAGCCTTATCTTTCACTCAGTATGGTTTAACATTTATCCTTTTCTAGCATTCATGGGCATACCGTGCGATTGGTAGGGCGGGCAGAGGCTCTAAAAGCAATACAAACATTTTTTTTCCAAGCAAATAATTGTAATAACTAATAAAGCCCTACTAAAATTGTTTATAATTTTCTTAAATGTTTGGTTTCATTCGCCTTTTCCATGCTGAAATGTAGCAACTTAAATGACCATTCCTTGCCCCTCAGTTTTGATTCTGAGTACACTCTTGCCAACATTTACTTCTTTCTTTTCAAATTTATCCTCTTTATTGAATGTTAAACATGAAAAATGCTTTGAACAAATTAAAAAAAAGGAAATAAGGGTTTGGAAGTTTGCAACTATGAATAATAGTACTTCAACATGCTTATTCAGTACTACAACTTAGGGTTGGGGTGAGAGAGGGTTTTCAGAAACTTCAACTCCCAATCAATTCAATTGGGGTTGCTCTCTGTGTCTATTAGCCCACTTTCGACTCGGTCTTTGTATTCTTCATTTTAACCTAAACATTTTTAGGAATTTCGTCTCACCTCATCTTTGTAATATGTCCATCCTATCAAAGTTTTCCAACTTCCAAATCCAGCAATCATCAATACATATTGTTTCAATAATTATTCTGATTATTTGTCCCCTAAATCCTGGCAGCATTTGTTCCTTACTTCTGGTGAGTTTTTTTTTTTTTTATTTCTCCTTACCTGGCCATTTCTTCTTACTTTCAAAGAGGGGAGGGAGGGAGGGAGATTATCCTATAGGTACCAAACCTTTTTTAATCAGAGAGTGCAGTTGTTTTCATTCTGTGAAATCCTCACGAAATAAAAGTCAAAATATAGGTTGCAAAGGTGACATCTTAGCACATTTGGCCTCACTTCCAGCTGCTGTCACAAAATACGTTTAATACATCATTCATATTAGATATTGTATTTGCCCGATAATATATCAAGGTTTATTTTAGTTTTTTTAAGTTTTCTTCCATAAAATTTAGGTTCAAACTATATTTGACGTTGACGTGTTTTAGATTTAAATTGATTTTAGTCAAGTAAGCTCTAGTTATTTACCCTACCATAAGATTAAAGAGCAAAGGCCTCCATCAGGCAGGTAAGATGGAAAAGGAAAGAAAAATTCATTACTTATGAAGAAGTTTAAAAAGACTTCTGATGAAAGAGACATCTCTTATTTGAAATTTATATGAATGATACCAATTATAAATGGCTTACTAACATTAAGGTTGAGGATATAAATGTTGATTCCTTCTATACCATATATTATCACTATCGTATGTAAGTTAACTAGAGAAATACATTTAAAAGAACTCTTTATTTATTCATTAATTTTAAAACTGATCAATTAATGATAAAGACTTAGATTATTTGTTATTCTTTTTTAATATTAGTCTCATTTAAAATTTTAAATATTTGTGAATTTTGTATTATTTAAGATTTTAGTTTTAGCAAAGTCAAAATTAAACAATTTCAAACATTAGTTAATTTTTGGCTGTTAATAAGACTTAAGACAGAGGAAGTAAGAAGGAATGGGAAATAAAGTGGAAATAGGGAAAAATAAATTAATAATTGGTAAAACACAAAACCTAATGCATACTTATTAATTATTAATACAATTGCATTATTGATGTTTAAGTTATATACTTACAATCAAATACCATGTATGCTCGATTACGGGTCAACCCCCATTTTTAAAATAAAAATACTTATCTCAAAAAGAAAAAGAAACATGCTTAAATTAGATGCTAAATAGATAAATAGCATCATAATAACTTAAAAATATTATGATTATGATGAACCTTTGAAATTAGAACATAAGTTCCTAAATTGAAACTTTTAATTTAATTTCCTAAGTTCAAACTTTTAAAGAGAAGGCTGATTGGTAGTTGAATTAAAACATATTTATAATTAATTAATTTCCATGAGAATTTTTTTTATTTTAATCATTTTTGAAATAGTCAAAACATTTTGTCTTGAATGTTTCTAGGTATCATGCTTATCTTCAGAACAATTTTTTAGTTTGTATTATATCAATCCAGATTTATGCTCAGAAAACATCTTTTCATAAATACACAAATCTAAAAATATTGCTATAATTTAATTTATATAGGTACTCTTTTTGTATTTACACAGTTACATATGAATAATTGTATGTATAAAAACTCAGGAGTAGTTAGCATTGTCAGATTCTGATTATTGTTTGGAAAACATTTTGAAAGGAATAAAGTTGTTTAGTTCAAGATAAAGAAAGAATAAATTTAAAAATAAAAAAAAAAGATAAATATATTTCAGAAGCTTTTGATTCCATTGAAAAAATGTTCACCAATTCATTTGATGTAGTTTTGGGAATGATAGCATGGTATTGGCATATTTCTTTGATAGATGATGCTTGATGAAGAAATCTCCTGATTCAAAATAGTGTTCATGTGCTGAACAAACAGTTACCAATGGAAATGGTAACATTTTCCATTAGTCCATTCAAAAAATTGTACTGAGGGTTGAATTTGATTTTCTTAGCAAACTAGTTGGAGCTACCGATATCTCTTGGCTGAGTTCTGAGAAAAAAATTGGTATCTTGAGCTAGTTTGCAAAGAAAATCAAATTTGAACCCCAGTACTACTTTTTGAATGGGCTTTAGAAAATATTACCGCCTTGAAAGTGCATGGAATGTCTGTAAAATGACATGCCTCCTTTATCTCTAGCTAAATTAGAGAAGCTTTTGCAGTAATTACAAAAACCTTCGGTTCTTTGTTTTTTAGTCCATTTATGAGGAATTAACTGCTCTATAATTAAAAAACAAATAGAAATATCTCAATAAAGTTTCAAATTTTTTCAAGTCTATAATACCTATCTATAAATATGCAACACCTGTGCAAAATTTAAAGAAATTCTGAGATGGTTAAGTTCAAAAGTGTGTTGAGTTGATGTGGACCCGTACAAGCTTAACATCACTCTAGGAAATCCCAGATTAATGATAAACAAAGATTTTTAAACATGATTAAAAACAGAAAGAGCAGAGCTTAGAGGCAATATTTATTTCTCTTAGAGGAATAAAAAAAAAAAAGTAAAAACCCCATTATATCATTGTTATGCACTGAGATCTGAATAAAGGACACAAAAATATACCTTTCCAAATAATGGCCCATATGCTCAATATTTTTCCCAATTATCTTTTATTATAAACTTCCTGTGGTACTAAATTGGCATAGGCTGATTGAATGTGGTTGTTGAATGAATTATTGATTGAAATCTTTTCTTATTATGTATTCATTATCAATATGATCGAGAAGGCTCTATTTAAATTATTTAATGCTTAGGTATTAAATTGAGAAGTCATTAAGACTCCCTGCATATGAATTTATTTTTTTGTGATAAAGTATTAATAAAATATCAAATGTATTTTTATTTAGCATGCTTGATGAAAAAATGTCATTCTTTTGGTAAAGAACCATTTGGCTTGAAGTGAATATACTTTTGGGTAATCTTCTGCTGGCTGATTATTATAATTTTTTTATAAAGTGAAAATTTCCAATAATGAAGTTTCTTTCCAATTGCCTATAATACTCTAATTTACAAGAATTTGAAAATAAAAATAAAATATTGTTATAAAAGTGCTTATATGATTTTCTGATTCTTTTTTTTTCTTTATTTTTTTCTAATCAAGCAAACTGATAATTTTAATCTCTACAACAAAGGAATAGGAAACAGAAAACAAATTTCTTTAAAAAACAAACATGGATGTTTATTTACATCATGCAATTATCATACATAAAAATATTCTCAGAATTGCTAAAGTCAATTTGAAATACATTAAAGTTATTCATTACACATAAGAAATTTTTACTGTGATAACGTGCACCTTGTTATAACTTATACTTTGTTACAAAATTTCAACCTTATCATATATACATATTACATTCATTCTCATTAAAACAAGGTACATTCTCTTGGGACAAACGTTCATTAAGAAATAGTCAAGAATTAGTTATTTATGAGATCTAATATATATGGATGGTACATTCTCTCCAAAATTTACATTTCGTTCCAAAATATCATACATGAGCAAAATATTTCAATTTGAAGATGAAAAAATAATATCAAATGCAAAAATAAATTTCATAGTAAAATAAAAAATTTATACAATTATAAATATGACTAGAAATTAATGTGTGGCACTTAAAAATTAAACATAAAATTACACAACATTGAAAATTTCAATTACAACAAAAAATATTTACAGTTCAAGTATTTACAATGAAGTTAAAATACAATTCTTTATGAATACAATGCCCATACTCAGTCAAAAAAAATATATATATAACAATATACAAAATTTACAATTATTGGTAAATCTAACCTTTTATTACACATTTACTTTAACACAGATTAGAGAAAACTACATAATACCTAAAACTTTATCTCTGATGCGAGCACAGAAAAAAAGCAAATGTACATTAAACTACTCATAGTTAATATCTGAATTTTACACCATTGTAACATTCCTTCTTTTCCTTTCGCTGCTGTTGACTGAGCTCATCGAACCCTGCAAACTCGGATTGTAAATATGATTTTGGGCAGGTTGATAATTCATAAATTGATTCGGCGGAGGAAGATGAGTATTTGCACCATATATGTCCTGCTGGTATGAAGGTAGTGGAGGAACCGGTGGAGGGTAGTATTGGCCGTAGTCCTCCATCTGCCCGTATGGACTCTGCCTTCTTTCATGTTCATGTAACAACTGTGAAGCAGTCCAAGATTGGTATGGGCTCAAAGTCTTCTCTCTAACAAGTGTGTTATTTCGGTTATCATATTCATTGATTCCAGTCAGATGGCCATTTCCGTAATTTCCTGGTCCAGATAAATTTCCATTTTGCATAACTCCATCATAGGGTGTTAGACTGTATCTTTTATTTGGATCATCTTCGACTCGAACCTCATACTGTGGCAAGTTAGTCATCTGTGGGCTCATGTCATATTGGTTTGTCTGAACAGGATGAGAAATATTGATATTACCATTTATATTGCCATTGCTATTATTATCAGTCGGAACGATAGATACGTTTAAAGGTTTTTCAGGGTGTGCTGCATTGTTTGCTTCTTTTTTGGCTCTTTTACGTAGACAAAAATAGCAATAAATAACTATGAAAATTCCTAAAATCAGCAAACCAATTATAACTGGTAAAATTATCTCAAGATTCAATTCAAATGTCTCAGCTAAATTGGGTATAGCACTCTCTTCCTGTGGTGGCCAAATAGGAATGATTGTTGAAGCTGTAGTGGAGATAGGTGGTGGAGGAGGAGGAGATGGGACATTGACTCGAACCCAGTTTGAAATAGGACCTGGCCTAGCCGAATCACTAAGATCAGAAAATCCACGAATTGCAAAATAAAGTGTTTGATCTAATAATGAAGGATTTCTAGTAAAATCTAAAGTAAATGTTGTTTCAGACCCAGGAGCTAGTGGAAAAGGGCTTCCATAGGGCCATACTGTTCCAGAATTGAAATTATCCAAAATGTCGCTTATACTTCTTGCATATCGTAATTCGTATTTAGTAACTGGTTTGCCCCCCATGTCTGGTGCAGTCCAAACCAATCTTGCCTTGAGGTCAGGTGCGTAAATGACTGATCGAAGATCTCCTACTTGTCCTGATACAGCATCAGATTTAATCACGTGGATGGTTAGTGGCGGTAATATTCGCTGGAACGGAGAAAGTGGTTCTACAGTTGGAGCAGGCATGCTACTTCCACAGCAAGGAACTCCTAGAAACATTGCTTGGTTTTAGTTGAGTGGTAAAGGAAAATAAATTATGTGTAATGTAAAAAAAATATACTTTAATGTTTAAATAAACCATGCAAATTTAACTTTTTTAATCACATTCATCTCAGTTTACCCCTATTATTTGTTTTAGATATATTTTTTTAAATAATTAATTATGGAATATCATTTCTCTTAACTTTTTCTGAAAAAGATATTTGTGAAGAATAATACTGATATATTGCTTGCAGTAATTAATTATATAACCATCCTTTTCATTCTAAATCAAAAAATTATTGACTGTCGTATGATATTTATGACGAATATTTCTGAGGCATAAAAAATCTTGTATTATTAAAATTTAAAAAACTCAGTATTATTTTGTTTAATTTGATATATACGTGAAAAATGATTATACTTAAAAATTCTCATCAAATGTCAATCTTTTGACCCTATAATTTAATGATCTGCTAATATGTTACAATATCTATGAAACTCACTTGTTATTAATGGTCCCTCATACTGGTGGCCATACTGCCAAGTGTATGCCGTATTTCCATTATCAGTCACTGTTACTTCGAATGTATAATCTCCTGTACCTCCCATTGATGCACTAAAATAGCGAGTGTAAACTCCATCACCTTTCATAAGATCAGGATCTGCAGAATAAAGTGGTTTCATAAATAACTTAAAATATTTTAATTTAGCCATTAGTTAAACTAGTCTTTTTTTATTTCAAACTTTTTGCTTCTTAATTTTTTTAAAGCATATATTTGCTCATTTAAAGCATTAAAGCTCAAGTTTTGTTACAGAAAATAAAATACAAACTATTGGTATTAAACTCATTACTTTTTTTTACTTTTTCAGATAAAATAAAAAAACAATTAATACTTTTAAAATACTGTTTTTTGTTTTTTTTAAATATTGTTTCAACAGTACAGAAAATGAACTAAAGTTATAAGTAAGTTTATTTTATCAAGTTTAATTTACCTCCACTTCCAGTATCCATCAATTCGAATCTTTCTCTGTGCAGTGATCCGTTAATTCCTTGTTTAGAAACAGAAACTTCAACTTTAGCTCCAAGAACAGGATAATCTCCTCGTTTTACCTGAAATAGAAATGAATAATTTAATATGCATAATGTTAAATTATAAATAATATTTGAATATTGGATATTTAACATAATTTCACTTATGTTATATTAATGTTTACTTACCTCTGTGTAAAGAATCAGATCATCTTGTGTACGAGCCGTGTACAGTCTGGCATGAACAACTGGAGCACTGACTGATCTAGGAGTAGCCATGACTTGAACGTAATGTGGTTGAGGAGATCCAGGGAACCTTTCGATTGTATAGGTCCAAGTTCCTGTCTGTAATAAATAATGTTTTTAAATTAATCATGATTAAATTTAAAATTAACTAACTTTTAAAATTAATTTAGATGGTTGTTTAATGACTTACCTCATTGATGTTAGCTGGAACTGTCAGCAATTTCAAAGAAAGGAGAGCATCAGATCTGGTCGAGTACACTCTGTGTGAAGGACTTACGAGTGTGATACTGCGTATTAATGGATTTTCAGTATTATGAGCTAATACAGTAAACTTTGCTGGTTCTCCTAACCAATCATCAAGAACAAAACTACCAACAACTGATGCCTGTCCATTATCGACAATTTCTTTTCGATGTATCTAAAAAAAAAAAAATATATTAATATTTTCTCAATATTTGATTTTTTAATACAATGCTGATCAATCGTTTAATGAAATAATTACTTCTATTGGAAGATCAGCTTTGTCTCCTTGGTAGAAAGCTTGTTGAATCGCCCACATAACATTAGTCAACTTGAAGTAAGTTGATATAAATGATGTGTGCATATTATATTTTGTCTCCATGACAGTAAATGAAATTCCTTCAGTCGCTTCAGCCAACCAGTCGAGTGTTTTGGGTCTGACTCGGACAGGATATGTGACAGTCGCTACTCTAATGTGAGAAGCTTTTAATTTGGGAATGATTTCATTTAGTTCTGGAACATGGTCTGACGTCCCTGGTGCAATGACAACAATCACAGAGTTAGCTGGACCATTTAGTTGTGCCCGCTCTTGCAATAACTAAAAAAAATTCATTATAAATTGATACAATCCATTTAAAAAAAAACAATACATTTTATCAATTATTTAAGGCAATAGTAGAGGAGAAGACATTAAGTAAAAATAGGGGTTTGGTGGAACTAATTCACACAAAGAATGGGTTTGAATTTTATCATTCGTTGCTGGTTCTTTTGGAAATACTAAAAGTCTAGGCCTGTAAAATGCATCTTGAATTTAAAAAAAAAAAAAAAAATTGTGAGATATCAATTTACACAAAATTTCATGCTGGAAAAGATTATGATATTGGTTTTAAAAAAGACTTAAATCCTTGATTCATACCTGATATGCTAAGTTCATGCCACAGTGTAAGCAGGCAGCTCTTGAATCACCAGGTGTGTATGGAACATTTGAAGCCAGTAGATCTCTTGAAGCAGTGTTGTGTAAAGGTGTTAAACTTTGTAGGAGTGTTGCTTTGGTTTCATTTGCTGAAATTAGTGCCACTTCCACTTGTCCCTGTAGCTGAACCACTACCCACTTTCTGACGGCCAAGCGCAAATAGGACCACGATTCCTGTCGATAAAAATTGGATTCTATATATTCTCTTATTGTAAACTTTTATTGCTTGTTACTACAAACTACTATTAAGTATGTTATGAAATCATATATTTATGAATAATTTAATCGAAACTTACCCTAACTATCATGTCCTTTGTGTCTTCAATTACTAGTACATAGCGAGTGAGACTTTCTCTTTTGTAAATAATTGTTGGTGTTGTGTTAATTGGTTCATTAGTTAAAGTAGATCTGGAAAAAAAAATAATATGAAGATTTTCATAACTAATATGGGAAATGTTTTTATTTAAGCTTTACACTCATAAGCGTGGTAATGGAATATATTTATGTTCATAACATACCCATTGCTGAAATCGGGATGTTCATTTATGATTTGCATTGCACTTTTTCTTCTGCACAAATTATTATGTTTGGTAGGAGCAAAGCGGTCATGACTAGTGGCATCACAAAACATGTCTACTCCATGTGAATCAGTAAAAAGCAATGATGTCTTTGCTTCAGGGTGTACCAGAGAACTTATATTCAAAACTCCATTCGAGCACATCCTGAAAAATATATATTTGATAAATAACAGTAAAATATTTATAATAATGTGTTTATTGTTGATTGTAAATTCAATTTGGGGAGGAGTGTGGTGAGTGGAGGAATAAAGAACATAAAAATAAGTTTCACTAATTTGCATTCATTATTACTGCACTCCCTCCGCCCTCATATAAATCTATAAGATGAATAAATTTATCTTACCCATTTTCGCTGATATCCTTATCAGAGCATCCATTAACTTGATAGTCATCCTTAAGATCAGAGTGATAACAAGTAGGGTATACTGAGTCATCTACGTATCCTACTTCATCAAACACTCCATATCTGTACTTCGCCCATTCTCGTACCAATACTCTTCCTATAAAAAAAAAAAATAATCACATTAATACAAAATTAACCGATAATATCAAATTGAAAAAAAAAAATCATAATAAAATGAATTAATAAAGATTTGCTTAGTTTTCATTATTATGTAAAATAATATTACAAAAGAATATTCTGAATGGTGCCTTGAATTCTATCAATTTTATTTTTTCCAGAAAGGATAGAAGATCTAGAAACCAAATAGGCTGTCTTCATTGTACAGGTGAGGTGCACCACTTATATGTAAGTGAAAAAAAGTTATTGATTCTGGCATTGAAAAACTATTTCACATTTTATTGAAAATCTTATACTCAAATTTTAAGGTTATTAGAGAACTATAAGATAATTTGTATTTACCTATATCATGATGATGCTGATCTATGAGCAAACGGTAACTCAGGTAGATGAAATCCCCCTGGTGTCCACAAGGCTTAGATTGTTGGGTCCATGGCATGTCCCTAAAGACGGGGTGAGAAAGTGCCACTCTGATATCTGGTTTTTCACCCTGTGCTGGAACTGTGGAGTGGGCTGGGACACAAGAGTCTGGCCAGTTGCCTGGTACCAGTACTGTAACACTTTTCCATGATGCTCTGCCCCCAGTTGCTTTATAGACTCCTGCCGAACCGCTGGACATAGCACTCTGCAAAGAAGGGAAAAAATTTCCATCAGCATAAGCTAAATATAATATAAACTAAAGAAATATAAATGTTAAAAAATAAATAAATTTCATAACTATAATAAAACAAATTCAATTGGGTGTTAATGACCTGTATGTTTTGTATAAAAATTTGTAAGAACTACACCAACATACATTCTGTAATGTTGCTTTATTTACTTTTTTTAACACATTATGTGGTTCATATTTTTACTTTCACTTATGCATAAATGGAATATATAGTAAGGTTTGGGTATGTGTGTGCGTAAACAGCCTTACTCAAAAACTAAAAGTTGTACGAAATTTAAATTACATATTTAAGGCGGTTATACGACTGGGCGACTTTTTTGTTAAAATCGACCGACCTGATGTACCACTTTAGGAAATAGATTTTACACTCTTATACGATTTTCTTTAAAAAAAAGGCCGGAATGATTTTGATTAAACTCGGTAAATAAATGTACGATTAAGTGGTCTCTAATAACAGATAGGTATTGTCCTCATTGAAATATCCTAATAGTACTTAAACAACGATTTTTTAAAGAAAAAAAAAATGCTCTTAAGTACCTTTAAAATTTGCTTATTCAAAATAAATAACCAGTTTTTATAGTTAAAAATAATACATAGTGGATAAATAATAGAAAATATGATAGTAATTAAAAGATGACAGCCGAGATGGCTCTCTTTAAAAAATATATATATATATAAATTTATTAAACCCTGAAGTACGAATTATAGTAACTGAAAGTTGTGATGCGCGCACCTAATTTTTATTAATAAAGAATATTCTGGGAAGAAAAGAATATATTAAGTCAATTATTAGCGTTAAACATAATGTATTTGTTATAAAAGCCGGTTTCTTAGAGTGTAGTAGGAGTTGGTAGGTCAAAGATCCCAGGCAATAACGACTAGGAGCTAGCCGATACACGACCGCAGCAGTAAAGAACTACCGGAGTGCTCTGCATTCTTCGCGGCCTCCTAAGATCAAAGTTCAACAGACTTCATCAGGACACACATTTATATTTCTTTTTCCCTTTTTTCCTTCCAGTGAACTCCTTGTCGCCTCGTTCCAGATGGAACGCCACATTAAGGCGGACCCAACGCTAATGGCCACCTCATAAAGCTCCGATATTTAATGACCAGGCCGAGGTCCGCCGCGTCTAGTATTCTGCGTCTCTCAATCTCCAGGGTTGTACAACTCATTCCGAAAAAAACACATACAAAGAGGATTATATACCAGTTATGAATAATAAGAAAATCAATTCATAAAAAAAAAAAAAAGAAATAGCTAATAACTCATAAATACTTTTTATGTATTTTTTATAGACCAATATCTTCTGTTAGCTTTCTTTCACTTCATAAGATGAGTCACAGATGTTCATCACCGATTATAGAAGAAAATCAGCAGTTAAGGGCTGAGTCACGATTATTTTCTGTTCTCTCTCTCAACAAATATAAATAAAATAGTATTCGTTTGTTATTTATGCAAGATCTCCGAAAGTTCTTTATAGATTCACATTCATTTTTTTTGGAAGATTGTTTACTGACCGTGTTTAATAAATAAAAGTAAGATAGTACGGGTGCGTTAAAAAAAAAAAAATCGTAATTAACTATTATTTAATGTGAGCCAACGTTTCGCTTGCTAAATAAAATTAATCAATATGTTCCATCCTAAGAAATTTTCTGAATTTTTTTGGCATTAAGTTTTTTTTAAAAATTTGTTAGCCTTTATGGATGAAAATATGCAATATAAATCAGAAAAATGTAAATATATTTAAACATTTGGATAACACTCCTTCGTTTATATTTTTTACAGTAATTTTAAAATGCTTGCACTCAACGTTCAATAATGAAAACATCAATAATCAAGGGAGGCACCTGTGGTGTTGGTTTGCGTCTCCATGGTTTCGATTTCCGGTATTTTTTCCGTTAGGTACGGAGCCGTGCCCACACGTCCACGGTTAGAGATGGAAGAGCTGCATGTTTTCAGACCCCATGTATCGATAACTTTTTTCTTTTTAAACATCGACGTATTTTTTGATTCACAGAAATAAAAATAGCATATGAATATTTTTCAAAAAACTTATCATTGAGATTGTTTTAAGAAGTTGAAAAATTTTATTTGTGTCTTTATTATAGCTATATAAAATCATTTAGTACAAAATTAGCTTCCTCGCATTTTTTTAAATATATATTTTTATTTAATTCCAGATCGGCCTGGTGGGCTTTACATGACTAGTATAACATTTTATTTTAGTTCCATTTTTTGTTATCTTTAACAATTGATTATGGGAAAGTATTAATTAATTATGGTAAGGTTGATTATGGAAGCCTCGTGCAAGACACCCTTAACTATTTACAACGCTATAAATATTGAACAATTGTTATGAAAAATAAAAAATATATGTATAGAGAGAGATAAAAACAATAAAATAAAATAAATATATAAAAATAATAATTCTTAAGAAGAGAGAAAAAGAAAAGTTAATAACAAAAATAATGACATTTATAGATTTAATAAAATAAGTAATTGACTTCTAATGGAAAAAAAAAACTTCCTTGTAACTCTTCAATTATAGACAAAGTTTTAGGTTTTTAATCAGCGTGATTTACTTTTTTATGTATGGCTGTATAAATGCAGAGAACATTTAGTGGGTTTAATTTGATTTAAATAATGTATGTAAAGTAATATTATACATAAATTAATATTATAAATTATACAATGAAGATGATTATTGCAGGATTTAGATGTTTTATACACATTTTAGGTTTTTACAGCACTATTGAGGACATTTTGGGTTTTTTACTGCAGAAAAATCCGGTCTTTAATGATGATATTATCTCTATCCGCTAGCACGCACTTTCTACTATACATTGGCATGAATATGCTTGCCAAGAGGTTTTGTGACCGCTTGTAGTCTTCCCCCATCGCCGGATTCCATTAATATTATACACCGTGCCTTAAAATAAATGCGGCCTCTGGGTAATAAAGCGATCTTCCTAGACCTGCAGCACCTGAATAGCAGCTCTCCGCCTAAGTATGACATTAGCGTGATGAATGGGCCCTTTCATAAGGCGACCACTTTTCTTAGTGGCCAGTCATCTGCCAGATTTGAAATTTTAAAAACTCATTTCCAGATACGATTCAATTCAAACTATTCATACTGTCGTCTTGGTAAAAACTCGAGTCGTCCTTAACTTCCCTTTCAAATCTTTCTTTTGAGTCCTTCCTCGCCGCTGGAAGAATGCGGGGGACAGTCCATTCTTTTCTTCGACCAACCTTCAAATCACCGATCAAAAAAAAACGAAAAAAAACAGAAGATTAAGATGCATCATTTATCTTGTAATTAATTTTGTATTTATATCTTGACAAGTATATAAATATTTTTAAAAATACAATAGAACCTAGCTTATCAGTCCAAGGCCAAGACATGGAAAATTAAATGAAAGAGCTGTTTATTCCATATCATATATAAAAAAAAACAACTTATGTTTAACTAGTATATTGAGTAGAAATAGAAATGGAATATTTAACATAATATACAGATGATTGATACAATAATATACCCTATTGGGAATTGATATAGTATATGTAAAGGATCAAACTTATTTTAGTAAAATACGTTGGTTAACATTAAATAGCTTTTTTTTTCTTTTTTACTTTTGGAAAAAAAATCTTTCTGTTAATTGATTATTTAAACTTTTTTTTTTACAACAAATTAAACTTATAAACGAGAGCCCCGTCCTTCATATTACAAAGGAATTTAATAACTATATTTTTTAATGTAAGTAACTCATCAATCTAACCACCACTGAGCACATTCTCAGTTGAATTAGCCTTTAAAATTGTGGGAAGATTGTGCGAATGGCGGTTAAAAAATGTACAAAAAATAGCAGAAAAAAAATATTTATTGGTAACCGACGTTTCGCCCCACTTTGCAGAGCTTCATCAGGGCTCAATCCTAAAAAAAAAAATACTATTTTTCTACTAAAATATTTCTTAATTCGTAATTTCTTCTATTTTTGTACCTTACTTTACCGCAACCCGTACCATCTTCCTACTATATCACATACCGTGAACTAATATTCTTCCGATAGCCCATTAATCCACACTAAATCTTATGAGATGAAATATTTATGTATTTGTTGACCCTATATAATCTCTACTACTACCCAAGGCCCCTCCGTATTGTATGGACAGTCCAGACTAATTTATTTTATTCATCCTATAATTATGTATATTCAATGTCACGTATACATGAACGGATTATGGAAATGATAGGTGCTATACCCTGCCGGTTTCTGTTTACTAATTCAGAGCCCGTATGATTATGCAATCTGAATTACTATTAGGGTCTGGCTAATTATAATAATTGTTATGTTTTGTAGTCCTATTTGGCAGCACCGTTTTTGGAATCCACATCAATTAAAATAGAAATGTGACAAGTATTATACTCATTTGAATTATGGGATAGTGCATTAGAAATTCAGATATAAATTATTATCATATCCTTATAAATAAATAACTTTTTTTTTTTAATAAACATAATTTAGTTGATCAATTTTAAATCTCATTCCTTAATATGCTTACTAACCCAGCAATTATTCGATATTACTAAATTTGAATAGATTAAATGAGCAAAAATTAAAATTTGGATATGTTCTACGAGTTGTATCTCTCCTAAGGAAGTTCTGATTTTTACATTTTCTTTTAAATAGGGAATTTAATCACCATTGCAATAAGTACAACCTTCAGATAACAAAGGTTTTTAGTCAATACAGAATAAAATTACGGATATGGTTAGGTATATATAAACGATAGACAAAGCGAGAATGAGTTTCCATGGCGACCTGCACAGAACACTAAAACATTAACACTGATACGTTGTGTTTTTACTAACACCACTCTGATTTTGATTTTTTTTTTTTTAAAGGTATGCGTATATATATACATAAATTGGAGGGATTATTTATTTCAATAGTTTAATGTGTGGCCAACATTACACATAGCTACAGAGGCTAGCATAATTAAATTTAATTTCGTTATCATTAAATTCTCATTATATATATTTATCATTAAATTCTCATTGTATATAAGTTATTATTAAATATATATATCTATATGTATATAACGACCAACAAAACAACTTTTGATTCTACAATCATAATCGTAATAATCTTCGAAATTTCTGAATTTGTTGAACTACGGCTCCGACAATAAAACAACCATTAACGAAACGAAAAAAAAGAAAAGAAAAAAAAAGCTATGGTAGAATTGTATTATACAGAAGGCACTGGTTGCAGCGCTGTGTGCTCACCGGTGTTAATGCTAGTGGCAGTGGCTTTGTCACGTACCCCGGCTTGTCTGTTGCACGCTTGGCCAGGGGTTCTGGAATTAAAATATTTTTAGGCAGTGTTCCCTTCTGGTTCCCACTAGGGAAGGATTTACGACCGAACCCAAGCTAAGGAAGAAAAACTTTACGCCCTCATAACCCTGCTGAGGACGAGGGAGGGGGTGTTTCCAATCCTGAAAAATTGTTCATATATGTCCTTCGGAAATATTTACAGCCTTCTTTAAAGGGACTAATTACTTGTTTTTTGGTGAGTCCACTTTTTCCACTCATTTCTTTTGGTAGTAAAGGGTAAAATATCGTTTTTGAGGAGTTTTATCGTTTATTTTTTTTTTTTTTACAATTCATCTGTTCTCGTTTTTTCTGGGGAACAAGAAAACACTAAGTATGTAATTATTTACATAATCTACCATAATGTAAGATACTACATGCCAACTTTTTTTTGCATCAGGTGTTGAAATTAATATTATTTTAAGAAAAAATATATAACTAAAATATATATAAACTATAATAAGGCTTATATTATGTATAGTAGAGTTTATATTACTACTAAAAAATAAAACAGTCCTATAACGATATTTTCTACATTAATAAATGAATGTTAATTATTGATCAATATTATCCTTTATTAAATGATGTATAATAATGATAAAGACGTGAGCGGATGATATGTGGACACTTCCTAAAAAAAAGATATTTTTACTTATAAGACTATTAAAAACACTCAAACATTCAAATTGCAACCACAATCTCGTTTAATTTTTATTAACTTTAAATTGTGGTAGTTTTCATTAATTAAAAATTGAGCATTTTTTCAGGTCTAAATATTTGTTAAATAACACTTTCATAAGTTAAAATTTTTTTTTTTTAATTGATTATAATACAAACTGCCACTAATGTATTCGTTCGGATCATATATACAACCAAAATTAAAGGGAAAAATGAAATAATAACAATAACAAAAAAAAAAAAAATTAAATAGTTTACAAATATTATATCTATAAAGAAAGTATTAAATCAATATAATAAAATTAGGAAAGCCATGGAATTACACTGCTTATTATTTCGATCATTATATTCTAAATACTATTTTTCAGAAAAAAAAAATTATAAGGTAATTTTTTTTCTAAATTACTATTTTTATAATGGAAAAATGGTATAGTTTAGAAATGGATGGTTAAATTTGACGAAATTATAAATTCGGGCATTTGTATGATTGAATTCAATGCACACCTGATTTTAAAATAGTAATAATAAATTATCGAAAATGAATCAAATTAAAATATCATATATAAATCTCAAGAATAGTTGATTTATTTAATAACAGAATAGTTATTTTAATAAAAGTTGTATGTGTAGGTTAAATTACATATCGTGACAATGACTTCACTATAGAAAAAAAACTCGAATTTGTGATGGAAATAAGTTATTCTGTAAAACGGTTTTACCAAGTAACTGTTATTGAAGTAATAGTGTGATTAGGATGAAGTACGGTTACTCCCATGCCGGAACTCTTCAGTTCCACCACTCTTTATCGTGTCACCAAAGGCTTAGATATACGTCATCATGATCTTGTATAATTATAAATATAACAATTTTCGCGCTCCGTTGCATAATTATATGATAATCAAAAATTATCATTCATAGAAAGTTATCACTTTTGAATATCATAAATTGTAAATTGATATCAATATACGATACATTCTAGTTCACATTCCTCCTTTAGACACCCACAAACCTGTCACATCGCTGAAATAACTCAGCCGAAGCATGTTCAGTAATTGCTTTCCAGTTGTTAGACCCTCGTTAAACAGATAAATTAAGATTAAGGTCGTTTTTACTGACTAAGCGGCGCCGAGATTTTTTTTTTCGAATCGCTAATTTATCAACGTTTTGCATCATTACCATGGGTCGTTTCGTACTGAGGGTTCAGAGCCCTTAAACAAGCCATTGGAAGAATGGGAATCGATAAATTTCAATGAAGCCTTGAGAAGTTTTCGGTTTAGGAAATATGGCCGAGGGAACAATTGGATACGCTTTCCTTAGCTAAGTAAAATTGCCAAACTTACTTTTGTTTCTTTATTCAGGCAATATTATTTGTTTTCCATCTATGTACACTAAAATGTATAGGTGATTTTTTATCATTCAATATAATTTATCCATATTTACTTTATAAAGAAAATTAAATAGAAAATCATAGTCTTAAGAAAAACGGGATTAAAAAAATTGGGCTTTTGTACAGATAATTTTTAAACAACCTATACTACATTTTATGATACCTAATAAATTTTCAAACAGTTTTTTAAAACACCTAAAAAATTTAAAAATCAACCATCGATATATTCTCATTGGTGTGATGTACATTAAAAATATATACAATTAATTGTATATATTGAAGCGTTGGCACGATTAAATAAGTAACATCAACTTATTTGTGTTTTATTTTGACCGCACCCCCAACCATCTTTTCCTCGTATAAAGAATGTATACATTTTATATATAAAACCTATTTTCACAATTTAAGATTAATCTCATTTTAGCCACCGAAATTACGCACTAGTAAAAATGATTTATTAAAAACTAATTATTAACATCAAGTTTTACTAAATATTTTATTCTTAATACTGGTATACACATTTTAAGATTAATATAAACTCTAATAAAAATTATTTATTAAAACCTAATCATTAACAAGTTTTACTATAAATAGTTTGAAATATATTCCTTTCATAATAAAAATTAAATTGATTCTGTGTATTTAAAGTCTTAAATATAAATTATCTATACCAGATTAATTATTACATTTTTCAATATAAATATTACTCTAGTAAAAGTTTCAAGAAATTTAGGATTTTTTTTATTTATGGAAAAAAATTAAGAATTTTCAGAGGTTCACATTTCACTTTAAAAAAATATCAAAGTAGATGGGCTATAGACATTATGTTCAAACTTTCCAATCCTCACATAATAAGCGAAACTCTCTTTGAAATTCCTATGGACGTTAACAAAAAAAAATAAATGCATGTCGTCCTTTAAAAAAAAATTAAGAGGAAGAAAACCGCAAAGGGAAACTACTGGAAGTAACAGGGAGCTACTTATCAATGATTACATTGAGGGGAAAAAACTAGAATCTCCCTTCCCCCCCCCCCTCGTTTGGACCTGATTTTGCTAGGGCTTCTTAAAGTTGTTCTTGTAAATTAAGTTTTGTAGTCGTAACTTCTTTCTGTTTCATATCAAGGTTTCAAATGTACTTTCTATCCCAAATCAGATCATATGATATAGATTTTTCCAATATTATGGGAACTGCTACTTTTCAATCGAGAGTTAATTAGAAGTCTGTATGTTGTTCGTAATAGTATTAGTTTCTATAGAAACAAAATATTGATTTTTTGGTAATTGAAATAAAATGTTGATTTTTGAAAAACTTTATTTCGATAACTATTGAACGTTAAGAGCTCTATTGAAGCTGATATTTCAGTAAATTTATTCTACTTTAAATAATGTACTATTATGTTTTTTAGTGTTATTAGAAATTTTAAAAGGTTATGGAGCTACAAATGAAAAATTATTTTTTATGACGTTTCAAAACGGCCGTTTTTGGTTAAAGTAATCAAAAATTGGAGTGCAATAATTTAATTTTTCCCCCCTATTGTGAATAATAAAGGTTGAGTATAGTCAATTATTCAATATTTTTACCATCTCCGTGCTTAAGATATTTAATAATAAATGCTTCGAGAAGATACAGCACTGTATAATGCCTTGAGATGACTTCCGCATTATTCGGAACATTTTATTGTGTCGCTTGGCCCGAGGTGAAACAGGGAAATTATACGCCATTGTCGATTGTCACGTTTAAGACTTTCCATTCTACCATTGTATGCCATAAGTATTTAGCAGGGAGCTTTTATCTTAAGATGTGCCTAAGCGAAGAGAACGTGTCTCCCATATACAAAAGGTCGCTGACGAAAACTTGAATATGAGGGGAGATTAAATGGATATATAACTTAAACACGGTTTAAACATTTCTCTACATTTAAACAAGAATTTCATAAAATATATTTTTCCTGTCACAAAGATATATTCATATAAAATATACGAAGTAATATATTGAAACAAAACCATTATATTAATATCCTTCTGATATTGATAAACGCTGTCCCTGAATCTGAATTTTATTTACACATATGTAAATGAAGCGATTTAAATGATGTGTATGAGAATTGCAAATGAGTTGATCTCTCAGTAGGCGGAAAGTATAGAATACAGTGATTTCATTCATTAGAACGACCATGAATCTATTGCTTTAATAGGTTACAAAATGATTTTTATGAAAATATATGCATTAATTGTTTAAATATTTTTTAAAAGAAATAAGTAAACTATTAGAATTACTTAACCCATTATTTTAAATACATTTTAGAAATTTATTCAAATAAATTCAGAACATTTATTAAGAAATATATATCTATTACAGAATTAACATAAAAATATTTGATTGAAGTGTTTTTTTTTCACTTATTAAAATTAAAATTTGTAACGCTACAACCCATGAGGGGTCAGAGGTTCAGTACTTTGTAAGGATGTACTGTTACTAGACAAACGGTTGTGCAAGGAGGTGATTTGGTCAGAATCACGCACGACCGCCAGATTTTTCCTTACTTTAAGAGGCTGGGTGGACCCCAGGAGGGCCCTGAACCCACAGGAGTTGACTCACGGCTACAGTGTAACAGAAAACAAATTCTGCCAAGCCGGATTCGGACTTGGGTCCTTGGAGTTAGTAGCCACGCACCTTACCCCGTGGCTACCGCGCTCCCCCTTTTCACTTATTTAAATTTAAAAAAAATAAAAGTATCGCTCTTTGATATTAAAAGAAAGTGTAATTCATGTAAATAAACTGATTATGTAATATGAAAAAATGGAACATTTATTTTATAAATTTAATTTATTTATATGATAGATATTAATTTTTCTCAAATTTCAGACAATTTTTTGTTTTTTGGCTAGATTGACCATTTAGATACACTTACTTATATAGACTCGAAGAATCCTTAACTTAAATTTCCGTTGAAAACTCAGCTTCAAAATTATTCACAATAGGAATATTTCACCTTAATATGTATTCCATAATAACTACCTACATGGGAGTAAAGAACCTGCTTATAATTTACTGATAACAGAAAAGTAAATATTCATATAACAATAGATTTTTTATAACTAAGAAACAGTATATGTGCTACCATGTTCAAAACGTTTCAACAATTATTTTATAAAATATTCATAATAAAATTCTACTTCAAAGTCTCCACAGGTCACGATGCACTTACCCAACCGTTTCCCAACCGTTTGATCTATTTCTAGTTAAAAGCATTTTTAAAACTGGACATTTCTGCATTGGCATCAGTTCTCTCTGCGATTTTATTTTTATGATTTAGAAGCAATCAATTCCCCTACAGGGTAGGGAGTTTTAATTAATATAACTAAAAAAAAAAGTGACTAGAAGCCATTTCAGATGGACAAGGGGCTCTTGAATAATTTTAATAGATAAAAAAATAAAATAAAATAAAACTATTAGTCTAGAAAATACAAAGAACATAATATTATGGAAACATTGCTGTTATTTACCATTTCAAAGGATTTTATCAAGGATACTTTTTTAATTGATAAAAAAATATCTTTTTTGAATAACTTGAATAAGACTAGGTTAAAAAAAAAATTGTATGTTTCATGTGATTCTTTTACGACTGCATGATCACTGTTTATTATATCATTATATATTATTATCATATGTTTATAAGTTATCTATACGTATCTATTTATATATTTAATAGAAAGTTATAAATCAATGCTAGAAAAAAATATTTTATAGGAAAAAATGAACTGCTGAGTTGATAAGTGAAGATGATGTAAACAACAGTTTTGTAAGGATATAAAAGAGAAACGCTTGACTGCATCACGTACGATGTCGCATTCATATGAAAAATTCCTTCCATTTCAGATAGCCCTTTCGTGTTCTCAGCTGAAATAAAATATTTATAGGACTAAAGCCGAACTTTAAATCATGCCTGACATACAAAATAAAATATTTTTCAGTTCAATACATTTTATTATTATGCTTCTAGGAAAATGGAGATGAAATAATTCTGATTTTTATGGGATATTTGTTTTTGATAGCTTTTGAATAGTCTCAGTAAAATGGAAAAAACAAAACAAATGTTTTTAGATGAATGGCTGGGTCGAAATGTTTAAACAGTACAGTGTTGTTGCACAATATTTAATATATAGAAACCCATATTTGTACTTTATGCAATGCCATACTGCTCATTCGATGGTGATTATAGATGGGTCCTATTTTTTCAAATAGG
>NW_027107600.1:239805-241207 GCF_000696795.3 Halyomorpha halys | reverse complement strand
TTTTTTTTTTATTATCTCCCATCCGACATTAAGCAAGTGTAGCCGAGAATGTGGTAGGTAATTAAAGAGCTAAGCTCAGCCTGGAGAGAACATTGCAGGCTGGGACATAACTTGCAGGTTCCTGTTATTCTCAGCTGTGTTCATTAGATCTACAAATGGAAAATAACTTAATGACCCTCTCTGGTGCCTCTGACTGTCTTGGCTAATACCCAAGGGAGTCTTAAAAGGCCTTTATTTAAATAATTATTTTAAGGGAAACGTGATAAAACACATCGATTATGATTTTGATTGTCCTAGTCTAAAATTGGAGCAAATTAATAATAAATTAACTTATTCTAATATTCATGATAATAACATAATAGTTGACCGGGAGAGAAGATGGTTTAAGAGGACAGTATGGTTGGGGAGGCCAAATGTATCCATAATGTAATAGCTATTTTCTCATTTTATAATCATTCTGTATATCCTTTTAATTATTGGTTGCTATCTTATTTTTTCTTCTTAGCCCTGATGCAGGCTTGAAATCTTGGCCGAAACGTTGGCACAGTTTTTACTTATTCGTGTTCTTCACTTACCGCATTATGTTTTTCACACACTGGTATCTTCGATTATTTTTTATAGCTTGTATACTTAATTTAAAATCCATAAAGTTAGTTAGTTTATTCTAATTACATTTCTATTGGTTTTTATAAATTAATAAGGACTTCTGTTTTTCATTTTTATTTCCTACAGAAAAAAATAATTTTATATTTTTTTCTTTCTTAAACTGAAAACTAATTTCAATTTTTTTTTTAAATATATTAATTAACATTGAAAACACAAATTTCATTTTCATTTTTAGATGATATTATAGGCCTTTATGAATAGTAATGATTCCCGAAAATCTTATTTATATTGAATTTCCTCATGGAGTTTTTTACTTGCGTTTTTTAATCAAAACTTTACAAGTTTTCTTCTTCATTTTCTTTTTCAAGGCAAAGCTAAAAATTAAAGCGCTCCTTCTTATAAGATGGGGGCCCCTTACTCGAAGTATAAAACCGCATATCTTAAACAGATTTATCCGACTGGCAGATATGATAATCTACAATTCATCAGCATATTCAGGAGACTATCACATTAATATTCAACAGTTGTAGTGTTATTCCAGGGATGGAATTATTTATTGTAAAGTTATTCCTTTGTGGAAGATTCAGAGAGAACTAGGGCATCTAAATTAAGAAATTATCGATTTTAAATTAGAAAGAGAACAGTGAAAAAGGAAATTCATTAGAATCGATAAAAATAAATTAATTAGTAAATATATTTTTTTATTTAATTTAACTAATTTACATATTGGGATTATCTGAGTGAAAAATGTAATTAAAATGGTTATAGTTGATGACAAGCAATTAAGGTAGCAATC
>NW_027107600.1:232938-238671 GCF_000696795.3 Halyomorpha halys | reverse complement strand
AATATTTCAGTATTATGAAGTGTTTTAGCAATCATTCTTGAATAAAATAGAAGTTATTAGTTAAAATAATAATTGAATCTTGTTATTTAGTTATTCCAATTGTCTTTTAACAAATCTATGAATATTAAATAAAATTATTATTCTATAGCCATAAATTTTTATTATTTAAGTAGTTATGGCAAAAAGACCAAAGCCTCTTTGTCTAGTTTTAATTAGCCACTTAGCAACCCTTGTGATACCTTATATAAAATTATAATTAAAAAAAAAGTCTTTAATAATCTACCAAAGACAAAACTTCGGTATACTTCCTAATTATTTTTACCATTGTCCTAAAGATGCTCCCGCATTTAGGTTTAGTGTCTACAAGATATTCGCATTCCTGGTAGGTTCAATTGCCGATACAGATTTTCCAAAGTGTTTCGAGAATGCTTATCATTTTGGGAAAAGACGCTAAGTCAGGAGATAGAGCGGGGGTAATGGGCAGAGCGGACAACGTGACCCGCGGACCAGCCGTTAATGCTTGCGATAAGGGCCCTCTCACGTATTACACATTTTAGCGGCTCCTCCCGCTTATCCGCTCCCGGGCATTCGTCACCGGCTTCGGATATTTAGAGATAGCTTCAGATGAAAATATATACACACATAAAGACACATTTGTGTATGTGTGGATATATTCACTATAGTTTACTTTGATTACATCGTAATATATGTATGAACTATGACTATTGATTAATTAATTAAAATATGAATTAAATAAATATACGCCCATTAAATTATTCTTTTTGTATATAACCGAAGGATAGAACAATTCCCGTAGGATTGCCTTACCATTAAGTACCATTCCCAAAATGTCATAACCATTGCCTTATAGGGGGATCAGTATATTTCATTTTTATCTCTTATGGATCATATTTTATTGTTAGGATAGAAAATAATATTATTCAGATGTCTTCTCATTCCCGTTCCAGCAAAATTTATTCCCCATATAAAACTTGCTCTTTGCATAGGCTAATATTCCTTTCTCGCTTCACCTTGGTGCAGAAGTGCGCATCGGCAAGATCGTGAAAGGTCAGGGAAGAGTTCAAGAAGATGAGGTGAATCCCTGGGAGTTGCTATTGCCACTAACTTTATCGAATGTGTTTATTTTATGCCAGCAACATCTTTCTTCTAAAGGTCACTTGCTCATAACGAATCACAAGTATCTGTTGGATTCTCTTCCTTGTTCCCTTATTGCTCTAATAATAATAAAACCTAGCAGATTTTATGATTATTTTTTCCGTCCCTTTGTTGAAATAGCAGATTTTAATTATACATTGATTTTGAGATAATCGAAAAAATGTTAATAATAGATTATATAAAGTGGCAATTATGGTTGATCAATTTTTGTCCCAGGCAAACAGTCGTCTTAAATAAGTAATTTCAGCTTCTTAAGACTTTTCCGTTGAAAACACGAAGTTGAAATTTTTCACGATCGCAATTGAAATTAAATAACATGTTTTAAAAAGATTTTTGGGCTTATAATGGTAGATCAAAATATTTACATGGAGAAAAAAAAAATATTGCAATATATAGTCGATTTTGGGGTTTTTAAAATGTTGATTCGGGTTTTAATTAATAATGTGAGTTATACTTTCAGTACACATACATATGTTACACTACAGCTCTTTTAAAAAGGTGATAGTTATATTTTTTATTTGAGTTGTATATAATTAATCAAATGGCCTCTACAAATATTTAAAGTTTGTTCGCACAAAAAAAAAATTTAAGTCAGTCAATTATGAATTAGATAATAGGCCATATACATTGCTAAAATATATATACACTGCAGGCTGGCTACGTTGTTATTTAATCTTAAATATATTTTATTTATTTTGTTTTAATAAAAATAAAATCGGTTGTAGCTAAAGACGTTTTATACAACGATCCCGGGGTTTCAGTTAGTACCTTTCTTTCAAGAAAACCGGTCTTCAGCAAGGAACGTGATAATGTCACCGTGATCCGTGTCGTGCATTTCTTTATCGTCCATTGTTTTATCTGCCAGCAACGGAACCTCTTCCAAGCCAACGGATCAACGTCCTTACAAGAGCATTTAAGAATAACTGTTTTCTGATGTCTGAATTAACGTTCATATAGGTATATGTATTATTAGATGAATACGTCATCAATTATTAAGAGGTCGGATGAAGTGTGAAAACATTTTTTTCAGATGAAATAATAAGACCAAGTCAGTCAAGCTATCACCGATTCGACCTAAAGAAAGTGTATGATTAACAATATTTTAGTATTTAGAAATGAACCATAATGATTAAGCAATAACAGATGCTTTTAATCAGTATCCATATCACTATTTTAAATAAAGAACTAACTGCGAATCACGATTTATTGTAGATTAAATAAGTAACCGTGATCAGAGAAATACGGAAGCGGTATTTATGGAGTAATCGCTTTCAACTCAGTTCCGCCATTAAGATGTTCCGTCTCCTCTGACTCCTTTTGTCGCGGGAGCGATTATATTTCAAGAGTCGGGTTTCTACTGACGTCAGTTCCTGTATCCAAGTTATGTCTATTACCTTAAATGGTTCGCGATTGGAACAATATTACAACGAGAGCGGATCTATCAGTCCCAATTCCTGAAATATTTCGGTTATGGCGTCCGAGGCTGATATCCCAAGAATGTTCCTGGCCAAAT
This sequence comes from Halyomorpha halys, assembly GCF_000696795.3. NCBI lineage: Eukaryota > Metazoa > Arthropoda > Insecta > Hemiptera > Pentatomidae > Halyomorpha > Halyomorpha halys. The sequence goes on along the minus strand of NW_027107600.1, from coordinate 235,982 downwards.
AGCGACAATGACCCTAGACCGAATATTTCCTACTTCATCGACCAAATTAGGAATATTTTGGCAATTATCTCATTCTTAATCCTCTCATGTACTCCTGACAACTTACGGATAAAAAACAATTTTTTTTTTCTTTTCGTTTTAAGTAGGTTAAAATTATGAGTATTTAATTTATTTTTTTAATTTCACTTACTAATATATGAAATGGTGTATCAATGTACAAGGAAGCGATCTTTAATCTAGGCTAGTGAAATAGGGTGGCAGTGGTTAAATGCCGAATTATAAAATAAAAACTTCCTCAACTATATCTGATAGCAAGTAGCACTATATAGCGTTTAAATAAATAATTATTAAATTCTTCGATATTTAACTAAAAGAGAAAACTGTTTTCACGCAACCGCCTAAAACAGATTGGGAAATTGGAAATAAGCGAAAGTGTCCGATCTCTTCCGATGTCATTCAGTAGATAAAATGTTTGCCATGATAAACATATTGAAATTAATTTACTATGAGAAAAAAGTTAACGATCTATTTTTTATAAATGGACCGATATGATATCTTATTGAACTTTATGTTCAAAATTCTATTTTATTAAAAATAATATTAATTACTATATTCTTGAATGAAGAATAGATAATTAAATAGATCTTTTACAAACTAATATAATTATTCAAATTTATTTTTTTAACAAAACTGAAAAGTAATTTAACTGACGGAAATTATTAAAAATATTTATAAATAAGTAAGGTGACCAAACTTTTGAACAAGCTTACAGAGGATATTGGTTCCGAGTCGTATTACGAGATGTATGGTGGTCAGCCAAACGTATTTCCTCACAACATTAATTACGGTTTCCTGCACCTGACCACTAATTCTTTATTCAAGGAGCTGGTTAGTGGACTCAGTGGGTTCTAGGGGATAAATCCTTAAGGGTATAGGGGATCGAACCCGTGCCAGCATATTTGCTGGTAGTGTTGGCGATAGTATTATCTCAATCGAAAATCTAATCAGTAGTTGTAAGATAAGGCATTAATGACGCCTAACTTATTTGAAAAAAAAAATTGAAAATTAAAATCTTTATTTAGGTATGTATAGATGATTGACCATTTAATTGATATAAATATAAAATTCAAACATGAAGCCAAACGAACAGGTATGATTAGTAGTCTAAACAACATGGTTCACATCAGTATGGATTTTTAATAACTGTTATATAACCCTGTGGGAGAAATATATTAAGTACTATGATTTAGGTATTTTTTAAATGATAAATTCCTTATGTTCGGAACGTTATTAAAATCATTATTTCTTTAAATTTTATTATATTTTTCAATCTCTTCTCTTAGGAAAATTATTCCGAAAACTAGGCCAATGAATAGACAATTTCTACAACCAGGAGTTGTGACATCCTCAGACTAATTGAAGTTGTGCCAGCGCCATACGTACTAACCTCGCGACACCAATAACAAAAGTCCGATAATTACATCTTGACAGAATAGCTGGTGCATAAATAATTCTGTGATCTCCGTGAAATCACGTACTGCGAGAATAATACGCCATTGAAATAACTCCTCGCTTATGTCATATTTATCGATGAAAAACTGAGTCCCGAAAAAAAAAGACATCTTGTATAAGACTGTGTTGAGAAGTTTCGATTCGTATCGGTGGGAATGCTCACCATTCGTGGTCAATTGGTCAGTTCTGTATGGAGCTTGCAACATGTGATTCTCCACTATGGGTGTCTGACGGTACCTAAACCTTACTCAACATCAACAAGCCGTAACAAATGTTGAATTTTACGCAGTTGAACATTGTTGCAACGTTCAATGGAAGCGTAAACGTTTCGTATTTGGACTGTTGTAATTTTTTTCATAATTAGAATAAGTACCCAGAGCTTTTTTTTTTAGGCTTAAAAATGCCTTTACCGTAAAAGCGACTTTACACAATTTTTTTTTTTTACTTAATCATAAGAGGATTGTCATGAATTAAGAAGGAAGCATGATTAGAAACTAAAGGCTAGAGGGTTTGGGTGGTGAAGGAGTCGGTCTTGGAAGGGTTGATAGCAGGTTTTAGGGAAATCGGTTTATTGAGATCATCGTGGGTGATTTTATTTGTGACAAAGTTAAGAACTATTTTTTTGGTTTTGAAACACAGATTAACTGTAATAAATCTGTCTCTAACTTTATGCTCAGAGTCTTAAAAATGTTTGTTCATGAGTCCTCGCTTCAACTAATCTCTTGGAATTAAGCAGCGTCTAACAGATCAGCTTTTAAAAGAATACAAGGGTCATATCTCAGATGCAGATCATTTGTAGTAAATGAAAGTAAAAATAGAATAATGTATTAAAATATTTTATTTAATATTCAAAAAATTTCATAATTAATCACTTCAATAATTATGATATAATTCATGAAAATATATTTATATGAATAAATTTCTTGAATCTCATTAATAATTTAAGTGCATATCCTAAAAAAAAAGAAATAATATGTAGATGAGTTGTGAGACAACACGAAATAATTACACGGAGACACATTAGAGTTTATTTCAAAGGATAATATGATGAGGCAAAGTTTGAGTTGGCATTTCCATATCACCCGGCATGTAAATCAGACCAGCAAGCGCCCAAGTTAGCCAAGTAAATAGAAGTTAAAAGAGGATAGGGGTATTAGGGTGGAGTTTGGAGTGTGTTGTGGTTAATGAGCGTGTGTTTGTGTTTGGGAGCGGTAGTGTGTCTCAAGTAAAGCCCCACACTCGACCCCCTCTCGTCACTTTTAGGACTTCGCCAAGTCGGAAGGTGTAGAACCTGAGACGCCCTACAACACGCGTCTAGATTTACCTCGTTAATCGACCGGATAAAATGGATAATTTAACACTTTAAAAAAGGGAAGCGATGTTTGGGGCAGTGTGGGGTTCGGGTTGGGTGGAAGTGAGCGTCTATGGAACGGTTATGTTGGGTTTATGTTACTAATAGTGAAGAAGAGCTCTAATAATAAGTAAGCCTAGTTTATAACATTGTCTATTGTCTCCTATATTATATATATATA
>NW_027107600.1:223534-232573 GCF_000696795.3 Halyomorpha halys | reverse complement strand
AAAAAATGTTTCTTGTATATATCTTTTTGAATAAAAAACTATAATTTTAAGGGTAATAATGTTTTTTCATTCTAATTGAATGAGCTGAAGGTATTAATATTAATTGATATACATTATTTGTTATAATAAAAAAATGAGAATGAACGAATAGTAAGTAATACCCAAGTCTAAACCATGCTAAAAAAATAAATAAATAAATACAAGTCCAAGAAAAATATATTCCCTTAGCTAAGAGACGACCTATTAACCAAACCCTTAAAAATTTCATGATTTTTCATCCACCTCTTTTTTTTGTATCAGAGACCCTAAGGAACATCCATATTTCAGAAAAAAAGTTTCACCTTTTGTTAAAGGTAGAGTTTGTTCATTACAACCCCGTAGGAAAGGCAGTGTGTCTGTATTTGTACGTACGAAAAAAAAGTCCCTTCAGTTGCAGGGAAAAAAGGGGCACAATATGTTATTCCCTAGTGAGATTCGAGTTGTTCATCTCCGTTAACAAAGGAGGGGAGAATTAATTAATGAAGGGAGTTCCGAATGAGACTGATTGAAGTAGATGGTTCCCAATCGAGTAATGTCTTTTAATGTGAAGTTATACTCATCAGCAAGGCGAGTCATGGTTGATATGTAAAAATAATTCTATCATAATTATGAAAATACCATTTGATGAGCTCGATTTAAAAAATGTTTTATGATTTTTAAAGTAACTAATCTATCTAATAATATACTTCAAGTCATCGTAAGCCTCATGAGACAGTACATATATATCTCTCCTCTGATTTTTTTAAAATTATTTTTATCTGTTTTAAACAGGGTGGACAAAAAAGGGGGTAACTATTTGGGTGATCATAGAATTTGGGATATAGATAGAGCAGACCAGGGAAACAAAATTTGGCATTTTTTGCGTATGTTTTTTTTTTTTATTTAATAATAAAGCTGCCGTGTTTGAAAAAAAAACTTATTTAATCTTTAAAAAAGTGTAGAAGAAATAAAGAAAAATTGTATTACTTTTTTGAAAATTTATAATTCAAAAATCAGTTTATAATGATTAATCAACTTATGGAATTTAACTTTTTTTTTTTTTAACAAAATACATCTTATGAACTAAACCTTGGAAAGAAATACTGTCTATTTCGGAAAGTGTATGTTATTACTACAATAACATTGCCTCCTTTTAATGGTCATATTGTTCGCCATGAAATCCCTTTAATACGTTAACTAATTAACCTGTCCGGAGTACACCGAGGCGGTTGTTAGTGTAAACAGACAGGGCTGTGTTGGTGGGTATACACCACATGGTAGCACGACAGCCGGTGTAAGATCATCCCTTATACCCCGACTAATTTCAGTGATCAGTTATAGCCGCAGCCCACCTGGTCAGTGGTCGAGCTCTGCAACGAGGAAATAAAAAGATCCAGAGAAAAAGTCGATTCCTTTTGAAAGGATTGTGCCGGCTGTGTCGTCACGTAGGGACCATCACGCCGCCTCGGAGAAAAGTCACCGTTAAAAAACAATGAAAAGAAAGAAAAGACACTGACAATAAAAAGCTAGGAAGCCTTTCTCATGTCTCTCTGCTACGCCGGGAAATAAAGGAATTTGTGAGGGATTTCTCAAATCCCAGACCGTTAGGAAATATGTAACTGTTATTCAATTGACAAAAAAAAAATGAGTAGTTCTCGAAATGATATGCAACTTGCAACATGCTCTCAATCCACATATTAGTCTTCTATATCCAACTAATACCATTTGAAACCAATATCCTCTTTACTATCGGTACAGGTAAAGCTCTCCGGGTCCCCTGAGAATAATTCAGTAGCTATTTGAATACATCAGTAACGGTCTGCTCTGACGAAACTTATGCATGGCCGTCAAACACTTCTATATAGCTCCTGCTAATCCGGACCAATGGCTATGAATAAGTTGTATTCAACACGGATAACATATTAACTATAATTATCTCAATTGTTTGAATAAACATTCAATAATATGTGTCTTGCAGCAAGTATGAAACTAAAAGAGATATGCCAATATGTAAATCCATTGTAGCATCACTCGGTTTCAAATAACGATTAATTAATATATCAATGTATTATATTTTTTTTTTTAATTTGTGGACCTATCGATTTGTGTTTTAACTTATTTATTCCCTTACGTTATTTATTCCTTCAAGTATTTCTTTGAACTTTTTTTTTTTAATCTATATATTAGTTTTTTTTTAAATGTATTTATTTGTTTTTTCTGTAAACTGATCTACTGCTGTGACTGTTATGTCTTTGCTATCTAATGATACATTTTGTAACGGATCACTGGAGGGGTCAGAAAGAGTAAATTAGGGAGAATAAATTTGTCAATTAATGAACTAAAGTTTTCAGATGGAATGAAATATAAAACAAAATTAAAATATTTCTGTTTAGTGTGAAGACTAGTATTGATTGTAAAAGGAAACTGTAGGGGGGAAAAAAATTTGTTTGTTATATCATGTAAATATATGTATTGTATATATATCCGATCAGGGATTGATTGGTATGCTGTGTAATTTAGCCACCTAATGTATTTAGGTAACATGGCTAAATAAAGAATTTCTCTCTCTAATGGAAAATTATTACAAAACACACTCCCTCTCCCATATGATCTTCAATACGGTGGAATGTCATTTATTTTCGTGGAAAATGAGAAAAAAAAAATATAATAGCATTCAATTCTACATGCAAAAAAATCTACAAGAGTTCCTTTAGATTCTGAATTACACTTCAAAGGGAGTGAACAAGAGAGTTATGAGATGAGGGGAATATTACCTATGATGCCGAAATATACTGGGTTGCTACATGCACAGTTCTTTACCGATCTATTATAAAATATATTATATGAATATATTATATATATTTATGAATGAAATGTGTTTATTATAAAATAATTAAGAACACATGGACAATGGAAAAATATCCGTCTGTCGAAGCCTCTGTACAATTTTTACTAAAACATTAATTACAACACTTTTTTTTTTTATATGTTATATTCTTTAAAAACAATGTTTTTATTAAGTCAATAATTTAAAATAACAATATGGTATTTATGTTAAAAGAAAAAAAACAAGAATATAAAACTGTGGCATAGCATTGCAATTCAAATTCTCTGTCCAATCCCGTACTACCAGGTCCGCATTGGTCAGGATAGTAAGAAATGTTTTTCTCTTTTTTTTTAATTTTTATTACTTAGAAGACAACAATTAAAAGAAAAGTATTTAAGATTAAAAAAGTGCAATAATTTTTTTTAAAAATGATTTTCAAAAAATAGGGAGTATTTGAAAAATAATTAATAAATTACTTTATACTAAGAAATTAGGAAAATGGGGAATAATGGGAGGTATATAGAAAAATATTTTAAACACCCAATATATTTTAAAGCTAATGCGAGTTTTTATACGTAATACTTCACACTAATCTGTCTTCGTGATAAACAACGGGAGGCCTTCTTCAGACTTTACGGTCCGAATACTGCAAAATCTTCATCTACCTATAATCGTTCCATTATTAAACCGGGATAAATCGTAAACTATCTTGACGTAACATAGTTGTGAAACAGGGAAATCGGATCGTCTCCAAATATTGACACTGGGTGATCCCTCTGATATTAGACGAATTCTATCTAAAGAACAATTACAATATTTTTAAAATCGTTTGTTATATTTTTTGTTCATTTACCATTTAATACAAGGCATAGAAGTGGAAGGCCACTCAAAACCACAAGACGCACTGAAGTACCTAAATGGCGCAATATTGATTGGAGGGACGATAATTAGGAACGGATGACTGCACTGAAAAGGAAACGCCAAGGCCGAAACCTTGAGCACTAGTGCCCATTAATATTTTATCGTTGACGTTGACAGATTGCCGTGAGGAATGGACATTCCGTATTTGAGCTGTACCATCTGGGATTTCGGATCCCGTCGGCTTTGACATCTTCGGCCAACAAGTAACATTTAGAGATACTAAATACATATATTTTTGTAAAGAATAAAATGCATTAAAAAAATATCATAAATTGGGATATAAAATATTCGAGAAGCACCTTTCAAGTTAAGTGATCATTCGTGACAATTAGGCATGATAGAGAGTAGGGGCTTAAGCGCATAACAAGGTAGTAAATACTATTGACCTCAGGCCAAGAAGAGGGTCTTGAATTATTGGAGAACTGGTTTTTACAATAACAATAATAAGTTATAATATAAAATTAAAAATACAAATACAAATTGTATTATAACGTATAGCACAGCCACTTAGATTAGAAGATACTAAGGTTACCTTAAATTTGTCTCCCAGGGGCTTCCAAAATCACACTGACGCCAGGAATGGATTTAGCTCTTTTTTTTATTAAGTGCAAAAATAAATTTCTAATAAAAAAACCTCCAATTAGATATACTAGAGTACTTGCTTTAGGAGAAAAGAGAAAAAAAAATGGAATTTTTCGACATTTTCGATGATAAAAAAAAAATCTTATGTTAAGTATGACTTGAATTCCATTAAAATAGTATTATACAGTATAGTAAAGAAACTATTTGTTGGTAGCACTCCAATTATATTTCTACATTTGAAGGACCAACTTCTTTTCAGGCATCTCGAAGGATTACTGGGAACTTTGTGTGTTCTTAGGGAGTTTATGATGGAAGGATTGACAACTGGTTAGATCGGCTACATATGGAACATTAAGGTATAAATGTATGATTTATTCGGAATTTTACGAACGATTTGGGATTGTAAGAATTGGATTCGAGATGAGTTTGGTAGTTTAGTGAAGCCCCGTAGCTCAACGCCTGTAGTCTAAATAAGCCTTATAGTTAAGTAAATTAGTCTTTTTTTAATAATTGGAAGCTTCGAGCAGTTTCCTTTCTGTTTCCCAGTCTTGAGGGAGGATTTTAAGTTACTCCTTAGTCCAGATTAAGTCCAAGATAGGGGATCTAGGTGTAATATTTAAGGAAACGGTAGAGGAGAAAATTTTGTTTCACGAATTATCTAATTTTAATAAATAGGTCTCCAAGATGAGTCGTTTTTTTATAGGTTCGAGCATGTAATTATCTATTATGTGTTTGAATATGAGAAATTTTCGTTTTCTTTGTGATATGAGATGATTTTTAGTGCTATTCAAGAAACGCCTGATGTTCTCTTAGATTAGTTTTTTAATTTAAAAATTACGTATTTTTTCAAATGTATTATGTTTTAAATTGAACCTGTTATATTTTAATAGCGCAATCATTCATAAATCCATATAAATTATTGGTATGACTTACATTATGGTGGGTTTTTCTCTTTTATTCATTCACCTTTGCTTTATATCAACTTAAGGCAGATAAGTTGTTACATAAGGTATTCCTATCTTCCATAAAGATGAAAAATGAAAAAGAGAAGCTTACAAATCGGGGGCAGGAACATACATGAATTGGTAAGGACCGTGTGAATGGAAGGACAACAATCGTCCGGCTATAATACGACCTAGCTTAAGTACTGCAGTCCTACCGCCGGCCATATTGTCAGGAGGATTTCACTTCGCCTCTCTCAGCTCCAATATGCATGAACTGTGACAGCATAATAGAGACATCTCTGCCGTACGAAAACTTCCATCTTCCCCGATTTCATCTATTCAAGCCTTTTTACCTTAAGTGTTTCTTCTATTCTTTATCATTTTCACTTACAACGGGCGTAAGGTAGAGGAAAAAACTTGTTTACTGCTGAAATATACCGTATCATCCACACTTTCATATCTTACGTTTTGATTATTTCTCGGCTGAGGTTATCGAATGCTTCCTCTCTGTATACCGAAACCGGAAATAATAACAAATAATAATCTGTGGAATGTTTCATTTACACTTGAAAATCTTGGGAAGGAACCATCCGTTGGTGGTACTTCAAGCATTAATTTAAATTAGAACGGCCCGTGGCTATCTTCTTTTCAGACGCCTCGGAGGATTATCAGGGATTGTTAAGGATGAGAGATTAAGAACTAATGGGTAAGGAGTTTGGAATGAAAAGATGCATACCTATTTTGGGCCAAATCTGAAACGAATGGGATGTTAAGGTCTCAGTGGATGACTTTATTTGTAATGTAATAAGGAGCATCAAGGATTTTACGTAGGATTTTGGAATGTAAGGATTGGATGCGGGAGGAATTTGATGGTTTGAGACTCAGAGCTCAATTCCATACGTCCAAATTGGTCTGATTATCATAGTGTATAATAATGCAGCATAAAAATTAAATTTATGAAATAGCAAACCATAATAATACGATTTATATTAAAAAGGAACAATAAAAAATTATTTTATTATATATAGGTTGTTGAATGATTTAATTATCGATAAATCTTAAATTATAATTTTTTTTTTAATATTGATGGATACTGGATAGTGGTTCAACGGTGTCCAAGACAAGTCAAGTAAGAGTCGAATTGATATTGAAAAATAGATTTCGAGTTAAACTGGTCATGATTGTCCGGCGACAGATACCCATCTGGGTACAGACCCCCAATAAAGTGAACACCTGAGCCTCAGTGTCTCCAACCTAATTCCATTCATGAAAATAACCGTTTAAGCGTTGATTCGTACGACCACAAACGGTTTCGTTGCGGTAACCTGGTTCAAATAATGGATTGGAATGCCGTAGGCAGGTAACTTCTGGGTCATGTCTATTTTTATTATTATTAATTTCAACTTAAATTTAGTTTAAATGCAATTGCATTTTTCAAAGAAATTTTTTTAATTCTTTCCACATAAATTGATCTGCAGCTGAATACCATTAACAGCGGAAATCACAAAGCACATTCTGTTAAAATTAAAATAGGTATATATTTTTTTTAAATTATTTAGCCAGTCGTTTTAAACAATCATTACTTGATATAAAAACAAAAATACATTTATCTCTATTTTTGTTTTTCTTTTTTTCATCCTGTTTTAACTGCCAATTAATTAGGAACATAGATCTTCATCCCGGTCTGTAAATGAACAAACCAATCATGAGCAGGATAAACCCCCTCTTTGTGAGCTCGCGTCATCAGTGAGCCCCGAGAGGTGATAAATGACCGAACCATTTACAAACAGTCCTTCCCAACTTCTAATTAATACGTCATTGAGGTGTATGTGTTTCTGATTTGCCTACGAATAGTTGAGTGGGGGGAGAGTTAGATGAATTAGCAACCACTCGCTTATTATTGCCAAAACAAAACATACAGAAAGCAAATCTGGTGCGGTGGGCACATCACACAACTTTCACTTAACGACCACACTACGAGGGGAAAATTTCAAACAATGAATTTTTATTTTTCTGATATTATAAAACTTCGAATTTTAAGGTTTATGAAGGTGCGAACAACGAATATAAACTTTGTTCCCGCCAAGAATAAAATATTTTAGCAAAATATAACAAAACAGTGTTGTACGTTGTACGATTGTGCGCTGCACGATCGAGTGATATGGGAAACGCAATTTTTTGTCTCTTTAACTTTTGTACCTATTTCTTCATATTGTTCCTTTATTTAATTATACAATTCTTTCGTATTTCATATATATACATTTTTTTATTAGCCTTAACAATTCAAAATGGTTAGTTATTTTTAAAAAAAACTAGATGTCCTTAAGAGGAAGATTTTTTGGAAAATTCTGGATTTGAGCTCTGTTAAAGTACCATATTTCAATGAGAATAATACTTATCTGGTCACTTAATTGCATATGATTAATCGAGTTTAATAAAAAGTATTAAAGAAGTTTTTTGAAAAATAATCCTAACAAAAAGTTTAAAATCAATTCTATAAAGTCGTACTTGGTCGGTTTAAGATGAAAAAGTTACTGTAACATCGCCTTAAATAAACAATTTCAGTTTTGTCCGAATTTTCTTTTTCAGCTTGTTCACACACACTCAACAAGTAAAACAGCTAGTTTTAAAGTAATTATATATTTGTATGGGTGTGTTCATTTATATATAAATATTAATAACCATTAATTTTGGTGGCTTCAACAAAGCCTTTACTTTATATCAGATTATTAGTAATTATTGTTAGAAAGTATAAAAATTATCTTTTATTATTATTATTATTTGTATAATAATGTAAATTCCAACTATATAAGACATTAAATTATGAAGGAATTATATTGTATACCTATGTATGTGTCTTCAAATATTGACGAAGTAATATACTAACATCAATTGGGCTCCATGGCTACGTTGTAATATAAGCCAGTAAATACATCTATCTGTTCACACACAGACCCTTTGCGTGACATGATTACCTGAAATTAAAGGGATCTCAAATTTCTATCGAAAACTCGAATTAGAAATTTTGCACGATCGCAATTCATTCCCTTATTATATATTCCTTATATAGATAAGTGAAAGTAAAAATTTAAAAACCTAACTTTTTTGATAAAAAAAACGTTGTCTGGAATGAACAAATGCCCGAAACGATTCCACCAGGTGCTTTTCAAGCCACCTAGTGTATTCATGCAAGAGTGCACTTACCTTATCAAAACGGTTTCGGGGAACTACTGTGGCTTGTATTCCTTATCTCGCTTTCCTGGGCTACAGTCGCTTAGAGCTCAACCCCAGCGTTTTTTGTTGAAATTTTCAAAATACCCTTTTAAACTCATGAAGTCCCCTTTCTTGCGGCTAAAAGTGATCCGAATCTACTTGTAGGATGAGACTTGAGATAAACTTTGGTGTCTAAGGGACAAAAAAAGGATCACATATCTGATTTCTCAGTTCTGTATACTTAACCTGCTTTGTGTAGGAGTTCATATCGGCCCATTTACCCCTTTCCTATTCAATTCTGAGCTTTTATGTATATTTTTGTGGGTGTTTAGGATCAGTTAATAATATAACTATATTTAGGCGACGTTTCGTAACTGTTTTGCATAGTCTAGTACATCAACAAAAAATAGAATGTACAAAATTTAAATTCATCTTACTCTAACCCTATAAATAGATAAGTCATGATTAACAACACTAAATATATATAGACAAAATACAAAACAAAAGTAAAAGACGGAATTACTGCTAAAAAGA
>NW_027107600.1:220962-221337 GCF_000696795.3 Halyomorpha halys | reverse complement strand
ATCAACAATCGTTTAGTAGGATAGATGTATATATTTTTTCATGAGGTGTAGATAGTTGATCTTAGAATAATGATTGCAGTTGGTCGGGGGGTGCGGTCAGCAAAGTACAACATAAATATACAAAACCATATTTATTTATTTTATGCCGACGTTTCGACCTAAAATTTAAAATTTGCCTACATTATATTTTTTATTAAACCCTACCAAATCAAATAATCTGTTGAGATGTAGATAGTTGACCGTAGATTAATGCTTGTTTTATGCCGACGTTTCGACCTGAGTTTCAGGTCTTAAACATGGCTATAGAACAAAAGAGATAGCAACATTTAGAGAAACATAAAATACTAACATCAATTGGGCTCCATGGCTACGTTG
>NW_027107600.1:208180-220884 GCF_000696795.3 Halyomorpha halys | reverse complement strand
ATTTTTAGTTATAGGTATATAAGTTAATACTCACACTGTAATTCATATATAAGTTACTCACTATTTTTCATTTTCTGATATGCGGGGAGGATACATTTATGAGATCCAATATAAATTTTTAGCAATTATTGAATAATTTGAAATTTGGTTCTGGTTTGTTTATAAATTGTTGTTCAGATAATTTTTATATGTGAGTTTTTATGCGATTTGATTTTTACTTAAATAGTAAAAATTGAAAAATTGTTAATTTAATCGCAGTTTTTATTTTTATATAATGAAACAATACTTGTTTTTTTTTTCCCAGTTTTTTAGACACTACTTGCATATCTTATATTATACATATCTTCTTACCTACATGACATATTTCATCTTTCACTGTTTTCAATCTACTACCATCTAATTCCACGATTATCAATCAATTTTTTTACTATTCAATTTATCAGTTATCAATTTTTTATTATTTGTGATCCAATTCAATATTTTGTATAATTCCAAATTTCTTTGTATACTATTCCTTTTCAATTTTATGTTTCTCTAAATGTTGTTGTTATCTCTTTTGTTCTATAGCCCTGATGAAGACCTGAAATTCAGGTCGAAACGTGGGCATAAAATAAATAAATATGGTTTTGTTTATTTATGTTGTTCTTTGCTTGACCGCACCCCCCGACAAACTTCTCCAATTATATATTTTTTCTGTTTTCAGGAATTCTATCGACATGTATATAGAATGAAGCTGTCATTTTTTGTTTTAATTTAATGGTCTTTAATATCAGCTAGAACTAATCCTGATTAGAATAGCCTATGCTCTATAACGGGCTAGGATTAATATGAACTCAAATTGGGTGTTAAGTGAATGTTGTGTGATAATTTTAAAAATATTATTTGTAATTTAATATGCAAATGACAAAATTAAATATGACTGTTTCATGAAACAAATTTTTTTTTCTGAATCAAATACAAATACACATATGAAAAGGACAAAAAATTAGTCTACCTGTATTTACTAACTGGCTGTGCACAGAAGAGTAACCCGCGTTAAAATGGATTTATAACGCCGGTCTAAAAATATTTCAGTGGATGAAAATGTCTGATGATATAACTGTTAGCTTTAATCGCAGCAAGGCCACAAAGGCAATCACTCTAATGTACCTACATATTTAAATAGAATCAATTATGTATGTACAATAATGGACTAACTTTACTCTTTATTGACGTCAAAATAAGTAATTGAAATAATTATTAGCAGCTAATTTTGACTTTTCTTTTTTAAGGAAGAAAAAATTCACGAAATTACGCAATGATCATTAAAAAAAATTAGAACAATTTTAATTAAGTATGTAGTAATGAGCCACTTACTTAATTAAATAAGTAAGAAAGCAATTAAGAAAAAAAAAATAAATTGATTTTCTGGGCTTTTCAATATTCATTCAAATATTGTTGTGATAAAGTATAATAGTGCTAAATTGATTTGAATTTTGACTGAAATTGACGACCTGGGCAGAACAGCGTGCAAAAAGTTTATAAATTATTGATGTGAGTGTAAATTTGAATTTATAATTGTCCGAAACGTTATTAAAGAAATAAAGAATGTTTGGAGACTTAAATTGAATACAAGTTATTGCATTTAAACAATAATAACCAGTCTCAAGGAACTGAAAAGATTGTATATGAAGAAACCAAATTATGTTTTCATAAATCTTCTAAAAGTAAGGAAGTTGACAGTCTCATGTAAACGTCTTGCTTGAGAAGGAAACTTATAGTCTCATTGACTCACTTTTGTGTTTATTTCGAAGTTTATTTATTTTTATAAATTTATTATTTTCGTCTTGTTTTATTAGCAATTAAAAATAAGTTGAATAATTCGGTATTTTTCAATTTTTTTAAAATTTATGTTAGATTCATCAAGAAATCTTCAGTTGTATCGTAATTTTTTGTCAATTCTAAAATGTGTTAAATATTGGTAATTTATAGACAATTTATTTTTCATTCTGTTTTTTATGTTATTTAATTTATAATTAAAGAAATGTTTATTGATTGCATTTTAGTTAGTCATATTTTAAATAGTATTGATTTTTTATTTTTGTTTATTTTAATTTTACACCACGTTGTCTTTTTTTGCAGTTAACTATTTAAGTAGTTAAGTATTTTGTTTTTTCTTTTTTGAACTAAGATTTTTCTGTTTTTATTTTTTTTCTTGAAATTTGGCCATTCCGCTCTGTATGTATTTTATATATGTTATACACAATAAATTAATTGATATAAAACAAAATTAATTGAATCATGTTGGCTATAATTAATAAATGTGTCAATTAGTTAATTGTGATTTATTTACATGTTGTAAAAAATATATTTTTTTAATACATTTTTATAGCGTTGTTTGATATAATAATTTAAAAATTACTAATTATTATAAGTTTATGTTGAATACATTTCTCTACGGTATTGGATGGTTGAATTTCAAACACTCTATAACAAGTTGCTTTCCACTTGCGAGCCAGCGGTTCGCCTCCAATTGCTTAGTGGTACCCCGCAATCCGGCTTTGTTCGGCCCAACTGATCCCATCGTTACAAAACATTTAATCAACCTTAAATAATAGAGTTTAGACGTTGAAGTCAGCCACGTTTAAGCTTCTCTATTACTACTCTGGCACGATCAGTGTGTTAAGGTAACTATGTGCATGTGATCCGACAATTCCAGATGTTTAATCTGATAATAACCCTTTAACAATTAGTGCATTACAAATAGAGTTTTATAACGTGAGATTTATTGATATTCATGTAAACATAAATGCGCGTATCGCAGTTTCTCAAAATGTCCTAGGCAACTTCTTTCTTTGCCACAGTCTAGCAGGATAGCTAAAATACTTTTTAATAACTGAAGAAAATTCTAGACAAACAAGTTGATAAATTTACTGAAAAAAAATCGAAGGTCATTGCAGTTTAACGATAACAATTTTATAGCTTGTGACGTAAAGTTTAATTTTGTACTGATGATACAGAAGATTGATTGTTTCCTCGTAAGAGAGAAAACTATGATTGCATTACCAATAATCATAAAGTAGATATCAATGTGTCAGTTCTTTTATCTCCATTTTTTTTTTCATTCTATCGTATTTTACAATTTATCATATGCTACAAATAAAAACATTGGTAAATTATTAAATTATATTATTTTGTTCTATGTAACTACATCAACTTTATTTATTACATTATTGCTATAATTTCTCGTGAGAAGTTCATCTATTAATAAAGAAAATATATTTTCCGACACAACAGCCTATACTAAGTGGGGACATGGTCATTGGAGTGAGTGATTCGTGGTAGACCATACTTTCATTGTTCCAGAAATAGTTTCTGCATTCAAGACTTTTTTTATTAACAATGAAATAGTTTAATTCCACAATGGACTCTACCCAGAATGGCGATATTGAGAAATTTTGTCAGATCTAGGATATATTTTTTAACTTAAAATATTATGTTGATGGTTGTTTACATGGATAAATTATAATTTTAAATATTTATTAAGTATCATCAAAATCATATAATTTTATTATGTTTATAATAATTTTTGGTAAAATGGTATTAGATTAATAGTGGAGTGCTATTAAGTATGTATATTTTACAGCTCTGTAGTGTGTCATTTTCATCCTCACTCCTATCAAAATATTAAAATTTATTTTTAAATATTCAATTTCTAGAAATATTTGTGATAGTTTATTTAAAATTCTTTCTATTTATTTACTGAAGTTATGTTTCTCTGGGCTTTTATATCTCATTTTACTTTTATCAAGTTACTCCACAATGAGCTGATAGGCTAAGTTAATTGACATGATTTAAAAGATTTTTTTAATACTTAATCGAAACAAATAAAGACAAAAATTACTGATAAAATAGAGTTAATTATTGGTTGATTATGAAAGTTACAAAAAAGGTACAAAGGTTTCGGTTTAGGTTGGCAGTTCCCAAATAATTTCAAACACAGACTGCGGATTGCATCAATCTACCTTTAATTTGTGCTAAAAACAGACACTATAGTGAATCCGAATTGAGTAACAGCTTTTGTGTCATCTTGGCTATCCGAATCCTCTAACTACAAGCCACTAGGCTTATACTCTCAAAGATTCTGAAAAAGTTAGAAATAATTTTAAAATGTGTAAAATGTCTGAGAAAAAAATTGTTCTAGTTGCTAAGAGAAGGTAAGCCTTGTTGTGAGGAATGACGTATGCCCTATCTCTTCCAAAAAATGTTGAGGTATTTGAACTGTCTCAGTGTTCATTATTGAATCTTCCGGCAAGAACTTATCTTTTCTTTAAGAGGACCATTTTTTTACTGAGCTATCGAAGACAACTCTCAGGTTGCATTAGAGAAGGAAACGATCTATCACGCTGGAGTCGTTTTTATGTAGGCATTAGTCGCCGAGATAGAAGCGCAGCCCACGATTAAGTCCATTAACTATCTAAGTCGGAACCCAGTCCCACCTACCGGTAGCCTTCAGACAGGGAACGTTATTGTTCTGCATCAAGAGCTGGTCTACCTCCAACAGCTAGGCTATTATGGTCGAGAAGCCTGTGTGATAAATCCAATCATCTAGGATGGCCGTGTAATGGGCGGTCAGCTTAGGGGAGGATTTAGGGAGTGAGGGGGAGCATAGCAGATGAGCTAACACAGTTTTGTTTTTTAGGCTGGCATGTTAGGGGATCGCCAAGGGCCTGTTAGGCAGTAATTAGTCAAAATAAGGAAAAAATGGACGTCTGTTTTTTTAAAATATTAGCTGCTATAATATGTTGTTTTTAATATTAAATATCAATCATAATGATTGCTAAAAACTTTTTTGGGCCAAATTTAACTTACATTACTGAAAATATAATATAATAATAGCAAAAATTATTGAAATAGTCTCAACCTTCTTTATTAAAACATATTATATGTCCGACGTTTCGGCCAATCATCAAGGACAATATTAGTTTTAGTATCACAGCCTCAAATTGATTTATAAATCTTTGCAGGCTATTATGCTAAATTTAAAGCAGTAAAAATAAACCTGTAATTTTCATTACAAAATTTAATAATGAATTGTTGTAGTCACACAATTGTTGTATTCTACTATCATTCTTACACTATTATAATAGTTTATAAATACAGGTTTATAATATAATAAACAACAAGGTTTTATAAATCAATTTGAGGCTCTTATTCTAAAATTAAGATTGATGATTGGCCGAAACGTTGGACTTGTAATACGTTTTAGTAAAGAAGGTTGAGACTATTTGGATAATTTTTGTGTTCTTTTTTTCTTTGTTATTTTTTTATGTTTTCTGAAATTTGAAGAATAGGTGGTTTTCTTTTTATAAAAAGGTCTTATTTTAAGTATAAACATTGTTAAACCAGTGATTCCTTTGTTCTACTCCAGATGGTACTTTTTCGAAATCTCAATTAAATCAGAAAGCTTTCTCAAATAAATTCAGCGTGGCCGGATAAATTTAGAACTGGCAGGCGTGGAAAGAGTTACACTGAGTTTATCACGATTTGTCCTGCCTTGTTCAGTCTCGGAAAATGTTTAGTTGTTCCTCTGTTTCAGATTCCATTACATAAATACTTCTGCCTTTGTTAGCTACTTTGTAACAATGGGGATTAGTTTCGGATTTAATCTGATGAGCTAACTATGAAAATCGGAAAAATTAGTCATTTTAATAAATTTAAGTAAATGTAATTTTTCAGTATTTTTTTTTAGCGTTGAGTAGGACATAAACTATTTTATTAAGGGCCATAATTAGGATTTTTAAGGTTCCGCAGGTATACCTTAACCTTCTAGATTGCCCCCGGAAATGATAAGCCAAGAGAAGAGATGGACGGAATCCGAAATCTGAGTAAGAAGAGGGCAAATGAAGCTGCATATATTCATGGGGGTTGATGGGAGTTCCGTGGGAAGTGCCTCTGGGCACACAACTCCGTGAGGACGTAGCAATACTACCTTACCTCAAGGAACCAGGTGTCTCTTCCCAGGGTCCAACCGCCTGGTAAGGTCAAAACAGGGATTTTATTACAAAGGTTAGATGGTAACGAATTAATTATCAGAAATCGCAAACTCTACAAAATAAGAGATATTGTAACCATTTTATAACCTTCTACACCTTGGAAGTTTAAGCCTATGAGTTTGTACTAGAATGCACAACTGATATGTTTGTTCCTGAGGATGGCGTATTAGCTGAAACGTAGAACACTTTATATATTTATTGGAACTGGAGAAATAATTTTATCTTTAGATCTTATTAAATAGTTACAGACTTACCTAAAACTCCAAGAATCCCAGAAGGTCAGTCGTAATGATAGTAAAAACTAAAGACGTCCAAATTGATCAAGTCTGGGTAATACTTATTATGGCCATATCAAGTTTTCCGTTTTTTTAAGAAACTTATTATAATATTCTTACTGTTCTGCATCTCATGTATTGGTAAGCTTCAGTCGGATTGATATTATAGGGGTCTTGGTGATTGAATCATTCTGACATATGAATGATGACTGTCGTTGAGAGTTCTTTAAGGTAAGGAGCTTCTTAGTTTCCATTAACTATAAAACTGTTGTATGTGGAACTTTGAAAGTATTTGACACCTATTTTTGTGACATATATTTTTAAAAAATTAAAATAAGACATTTTTTCTATTTTATTTTAATTACAAACGTTAATATAAATGAATTTACCATCTTCAAGTTCATTATGTTTTGTAAGTTACAAAAAGTACTAATTTTAAGTTTTGCCAAAACACCTCTAAATATCTTTATTTTTCTTTTTATTAAATTACTGAGCCGGAATCCGATGAAAATGGTGGGGTTCAACTCTTTAAATTAAAAGTATACTGTGGTATTATAAAAATAAAAATGGACAGGACACATTACATTAGAAAACGTTTTTAAACATAAAACAATTGTTTTGCATCTCTTGTTCGTATTTATTTAATTTTTTGTTTGGAATAGAAACTCTATTAATTGACAATCTTAATAATAATCATAATTGCTTATATAGACATGTAGTAAATAAATAGTTTCTGCCATTTAATTTGTAAGTGCTGTATAGGTCTGAATTTTAAAACATTTTAATATGTTACGCGGTCACGATATTAGACAATACATCATTGACATCTATCTGGTTTCCAATTAAATTTGAAATTATTATATTTAGCAAACACGGCTCCTAATAATTAAGCTGTCAATGTTATCCTGTTACATTTTAGTCTAGATAGCATAGGAACACTAATTAACCCTAGACACTTGTTGCTGTCTCACAGTGGTTTTGATCAGGTACAAGATCTCACCACTTCTTCCTTGTAGATAATGTCGCTTCCGATAATATTATGTCGATCAAGAATATGTATTGATGAAGTAAGGTTCCATCATAGTTTGTTACAGAAATGGTTCTCGAAGTAATACGGCATGACAAAACTATCCAATGATTTTTTTTTTCTCTCGTCTAATTAACGTAAACTTAGAATAAATAAATGTGAGAAGCTGTAATGACATAAAATATTTATGAAGATTATTATCCATCGCAGGTATTCCAGTAACATTTCTATATTAGAAGGTCTCGATGCCATCTTCTTTTCAGGCGCCTCGTTGGATTTTGGGGAAGCAAGGTTTGAATTTAGTCGGTGGGATTGTTAAGGAATTTATTATGAAAGGTTTGATATCTGGTTTGGACTAGATCGGTGGGATGTGGAACATGAAAGTTTACATGGATTATTTTATTTGTGACAAAGTAAGCAACAATAAGGATTTTACGAAGGATCGGATACGATCAGATTTCAAGTCCGTAATTGCAAATGGACCTTATTATAGTCATGTAAATCAGTTTGTTGTATTTATTGAAATCTTGGGCCGTTTGTCTTATAAATGTAATCTGATCTTTCCCATTTTTTAGTCTTGTGTAAGGATTCCAAGTCAGTGATTCGCCCAGATTTAGATGAAAACAGCTGTTTTGTTTGTTGGGATATCAGCTGTATAGACTATGTAGAGGACAGTGTAAAATGAAAAAGAAAATTCTTGTTTATTATGTGATATATTCAATTCCTATCATCAGTCGTATATCACATTTTTGGATCTCAATACATCGTTCCTTACTTTTTGCTAATCTTCGTTTTCTTTATCCATCAGCTTTATAAGACTGATAGAGCAATAAGGTTCTACTATAGTTGACTTATGTCCCCGAAGAGGCTATCTAATGAGATACTGGACCCACTAATTTTCCTAACAGATGTAGCCGACTGGGGCAAGGCCACGATGTAATGGCGGGCAATCAGAGCTAGCTCGCCCTTCAACTATAATCATAGCCTCCCCCCGGCCGTTCTCACCTCAAGACGGGAGAGGATGAGCGTGTCACGGAGTACATGTGAACTTAAGGAGCATCGTGATCTTCTCTGATAGGCATCAATGATGATTTTATTCATAACATAAATGACTATCAGGATATAAGATCCAACCTTAATAGAACCTAACCCCATCTACATAAACCTCGCGGGCGATCGAAGCTGCTTCGGAGAATTGCAAGTACGAAGCCGCAAAGGGGGCTTCGACCACGTGTCATCGCACTAATTCGATAACCTACAACTCCGCCAACAGTACTTAATCAATTCAGTCATACTCGTATCATCGACTTCACCTCAGAATACAAAACAGTCTGCTCCCTAGGAGATATAGAGAGTTCTCCACTGACTATTATTAAAGGGTATAAACTAATTTGCAATAAAGTCCAACTTCAGAAAAGTAAGAACGATATTGAATTTAACCCCTTCAGCTTCCAACTGCCCTATTTTATTTTCAGGTCAATGTGTAATATCTAATTCCAGGAAGCTAAACCAGCTTGTTACTTGCTTTATTATCATTTTAATCCACTAAGATGAAAGTTTAATGTTTCAAAAATCATATTTATAACGTGAGTACAGTAAAATGTTCAAATATCGCTTTCTCAATCAAATATTAACATAATTTAAAAATCAAACTTTTATTTTATTTATACAAAACAGCAATGATAATGTTTGCCTGTGCACACTCACATTAAGTCTCGGATACATTTCTACTAATATTATTGACAATACTAGATGGTATCCGTTCGGTATAATAGTAAAAATTAAGATTAAAAAAAAATTTCTATAATTGAAAGTGAAATCTTACCTCTGGGAAAATGGGTTATAGAAGATTTTTTTAAACTTACTTAATCATGAATAAAACATTATGCAAAACAAAACTAGTTTTCAACTATTTATTGGTTCTGACTCACGATGCAAGCCTTCATCAGTGTTGTTATGATTAGAATGTGGCATAACTCTACTTTCCTACAAAACAATAGTGAAGCCAAAAAAGGCCACGCCCACGGAGGCGAGTTGAGGTCAATACGAATGTCCGCCATTGGGAGCTAAACTGAAACAAAAGACAACTTACCTCCTCCATTATACTCCTTCCTCCGAGGTTATAATGAATGGAAATAACAATGAACCAAGTAAAATTGATGAAGACCTGCACTGTGGGCCGAAACTTTGGCAATCAATAAATAGTTAAAAACTCTAGTTTTTTTTTTTTTTTCTAGAGCTCCTTCTAATTCACGAACAGTCGGTCATCTATATATAATATAAAACATCTAATGATCTGAATTTTTTCAAAAGGTATATTTTTCAGTTGTTAGGATTGCATAGAGGGTACTATCAATTACTCCGACAGTGGTTTAGGATAGTTTATCACCTAGTGCAAATGCATTAATTCATTTTCATGAATTTTAATTTATGCTACATTTTTTTATTTTTTACTAATAAATAAGTTAGACTGCGATAAAGAAATCAAATTCAAACGACGAAACTTTCACATTCAAGTTCTGTTTGGCGTGTTTTTATCGAGTAAACAAGTTGAGAAGGGAAGGAAGAAGCGCCTAAGAAAGGAATAAATACATTTAAGACGGAGAAAAGAGAAATTTATTTCCAGTTGGCCGGATACTGATAGTAAAAGAAGGTAAAGTTGTTTACGAGGAAACTAGGACCGCACTTTTGGAGGCCCCTCTCCTAAAGAAAAAGAACTTTACGAACTGCCCCAGGTGAACTATATATGTATTTCTCCCAAGGAGGTAAACATTTACAAAGTAATTACGTCAGAATATAAAATTTAATCCTTGTATCATTTAATAAACTAGTTATTTTGTTTTTATAATTAAAATCGTTTTAATTTTGTCTGCTATGATAAAGCCCATGAGCATATTATACAGCAAAATGTTTTAGAGTTTAACAAAGTGAAAGCTTTTACCTAGTCATAGTTATGCGTCAAAGAGACTATGAAATATTATTCAATTCAAACAGTTAATAGAATTTAAACTTGTATATAGTCCTGAAAATTAGTCAAAATAGTGAATTGATAGTTTATTCATTACATGCTGGAGTTTGGTTTGGCACTTTGTTCGGAGTGGAATAAATTTAAATATACTAGTATATTTAAAAAGCAGTTTATGACCTTTGGATTAACCTGTAATCTTAATTGAGTAAAATTCTAGCGGTCCAGTGTGATTCTGACCAAATCTCCTCCTTATACAACCGCTGGTCTAGTAACAGTGCTTCCTTACAAAGTACTGCATCCCTAGCCCTTCATGGGATGTAGCCCTACAGATTTAATTCATTATTAAAAAAGTTATATCCATTTTTTACTTTCGTTATTATTTGTTTATCTATCTCCATTGAACAAGTTCGCTAACTTTTATACATCTTCATTTATTTTCTGATGGCTGAATACGTTCTAATGAATAAAGAAATAGAAATTCAATTTTTCAGTCTTTGAATGTAGATCAACGTTTTGATTTCCCAAGCAGTTTAGAAACCTCAGTTCAAATTTCTCTCTTCCATTGTGCCTCTTTTGCTTTAGCAATTCCTTTCGGAATAATGAAGTAGCGAGCTAAAAGACACGGATCAGAGCGGTGAAGAGGTTCCAGAAGAAGAGGGAATAATAGAAGAAAAAGTCGAGCGATATCAACCGCGGTAAGCTGAAGAACTGAAGAGGTGTCTGCTTGGAGTCGTGAGCTCCAGTCACGCCCTCCGTGACCCTACTATGGGAACCATCCTCTCTCCCTCCAGCCATTCCACCAATCACCACTCAATATATCTAAATACATTTGCTCGATGTTTATCACCCACTTGCAAGCATAAGCATAAGGATCCATAGCCAGGAATATGAAAATCTAAAAAATATTTCATCAATGTCAACTTTGAGTTTTAAGCTTTTCTTTAACATATAAAATCATGAAGGGTCTGAGGTTCAGTAGTAGGTACTAGTAACTACTGCTTGACCAACATTTAAAAACATGTAAAGTAGTTAGCAACCATGTTCAAACGCTACGTTAGGTCAACACCAAAATATTTTAGCTATAAAAAACAAACAGAAAACCAGTAAATGTCTTGAGCTCAATAATAGATAAGAAATTATTTCTTCTGAAGGAATAAATCCCCAAAAACCACTACTAACAAATTGTTATGGATTTTGGCGATTTGCGCATAAACGGTACATAAAATGTAAAAAAAAAAAACGAAGGATAAAATCATTTTTGAATAACATTTCGTATAAAATGTCATTACGGAGTTACACAGGGGTAGGGGTAGCGGTGGCATCCCCAAAAGATTTGGAAAGTGGAAAATACGTTGTTTTTTTTAGTTCTTAAATACCAAATGGGAAATTTGAGGCTTGTGAAATTGTAATAAAACTTTCTTCAAAGAGTTTATTATTCTTAAAACTGCTTATAATGGCTATTTTGAGAGGATATTTTTTCGTAAATGTTAAGTAAATATACAAATTTCAAGAAATACTTCCCGGTAAATTGAAACATTAAGTAAAATTTTAGAATATGTTTTTATTTTACCCCCTTCTTAAAGTTGTTGCAGTTGTTACAACAATACCCCTGCCCATGACTGATACAAATGAATTTTCTATCATATCTAAAACATAATAAATTTTATTTTACTGTTTGAACTGTTTTTTTTTTTTTGTTTTCTTAATTGAATAATATTTCATTATCTCTCTGACCCAAAAACTATGAATATGTAAAAGCGTTACTCGGTCAGATTCTATAACACAACGGTTCCAAGTTATTGAACTGTTTCTGTTCCAGTTAAAACATCGTAACACTCTAGATCCCTCGGTGAAAACGTAAGATATCGCCTAGGGAGACTAATAACACGTTTAATGAATCCTCAATTTAACCATATCCGTTACAGCTGAGGAATTAATACGATTTCACCGTTTCAGATCGAAGAAAAAGTGAATCGATTATGTGAGTTATAATCCGTTCTTCACAAAATAACGTTACACGTCACTTTTTGAAGCAGTAACACATATATGTGTGCCGTTACTGAAATGATAGTCTGACCATAAACTTTCAGGATATACTTCAATTTCATAATTAGTTAAGAAGACTTAAGGATTAAATAGGAGGGAAAGAAAGTTTAAAAAGTGCTTAAACATTCAAGCCTCTAACACGATGACATTAAACTTTAATTACTACACTTTAAGTTAAGAGCTGTTAATAAAATATTTAACTTATAAATACCTTTAACGGTCGTTTTTTAAATGAACTAAAGAACATACCTGAAACAAAATAATATTATTAGTATTCAGAAAGATACAATAACAATATATATATGAATAAAATAATAATATTTAAAATTTAAACAAATTTTTTAATTAAAATT
>NW_027107600.1:189162-208101 GCF_000696795.3 Halyomorpha halys | reverse complement strand
TGCTACTCAATATTTTCTTTGTTGTTATAATTATTTAAATAAAACTATAAAATACTTTTCTTCACCTTAATTTATTTAATACTACTATCAAATCACATTCAAAGAAATGGTAATATGAAAATATTTATATTATATTTCAAAATAAAACATGCATTATAACATAAAGTGAACACAAAGAAAGTAATACGAGTGCTTGCTACTCTGTTTTTTTTCTTTCCTTTTCATTTTCTTTTTCTGTCACTTTTAGCTATTAATTTCATTTTATTTAAACCAGTTTCTTTTAATTGCTGGTCGATGCTGACACTTTTTTCCTCCCTAACCACCTCGTTATTAGAAGGACTAAACATTATTGTTTCATGCTAGTTAGGCACTAAGGATTAGAAAATAAAAGCTTTTTGTCTTCATTTTTTGTGCCATGAGCGAGCTTAGAAACAAAGCGATAAAAATAGAAGAGGTTCCGATGACTGTTGATTTTTCAATAGTGCGATCTATAACAGATGTACAGCCTATTGTCTGAGAGTTGAACCCCCGCCTGGCGCGGCAGATTGGGCTGCGCTCCGGGATATCTCTCCATTATGACCCTAACCTATTAATTCAGTTTCGGCTTCATTTGCAAGTCTACGATCATTTTTCGGATACAAAAAAAGAATATGCCCAGAGTTGAGGAGAGAACTGTAATAAAATTTTTTTTTTGTCTGGAAATCAGTGAATTTACGGGGTTTTATGGTTTATGCCCTTTGTCGCTGGTGGTTTAAACACTGGAACAACAAAGAATAGAGTAAAACAATAGCGAGCCTGTCTCGCGGCACGGGTTAAAATTTATCGAACGACACTGAAAAATATTCAGAAATGAACGATGTAATAATTCTTACAAAAGTCAACAATCCTTACTTTTACTCACATATATATCAAATTTACTGCGATCATGAAAAAATTTCAAATTCAAATCGTTTTACGGAAATACATGTTTTGAGTCAAAAAAGCATAGTCTTGCAAAATGGCCTGTCTGTCTGTGAACAGCCTAAAAATCAAAAACAAAAAATCGTACGAAACTGAATTTACATATTTAAGGTGGTTATATGCCTGACAGCAAATTATTCGCTAAAATGGACCAACCAAAAGTGCCACTTTATAGAATCGATTTTTCACATTTTTTTTCTATTTCAATTAATTGCTTCTACTATAGACTTAATATTGAATAATAAACTTATTTTTATTTTCAAAGTTTCATTTTGAAAAATTATGTTTATTTGCATTCTTATTTTAGTTTTGAAATTTAGAGTTGAGCAAACTGAAGTGGCTATAGAACACAAGGTATAGTTTCGGTGAACCGAAGATCCTGAGACGCGGCCTTATTTTGCCTAACCGTTTTCCGGTAGGATTCCTCTAGGTCCGTGATTGCATGTCTGCGGTAAAGCGCAAGATCCGAATATTGCTTCGGGTGGATCTATAACTGAATGGATATAACGCGGAAAATCAATCATAGTGTTCAGGAAAGAAAATGACCCCTTAAAAAAAAGGAGAGAATATGGGGTATTTTTAGGAGAAAAAAATACCCTACACTCTTCGACTGTTTTAGACATTCATTTTTTAAACTTAAAGTTTTTATTTTTATACAAATTAATATTGAATAACAAAAGCAACTCATCAATCATTTATTCAATTTCTGAGTAAGGCACTCAAGTTGATGGAAGAACTTAACCACCCGCGGTTGAGAGGATAGGGGCAGCAGCATGGGGCCTACTCTATCCACTCGATAATTTAGTTTTTTACTTGGCCCACCTCTTTTTGTTGCCTATTGTTCGGCTTAATGTTCACAAAAATTGGTAAACTATAAAAAAAAAATAATAAAAAAATAGCCCTCACCTCTAGTTTATTAATAGGATTTTAAATATTCAAAACCCATCTCGTTAACTGGTCCTCGTAATAAAAGTCTAAAATTTTAACGGTTATTGCTTTTTAGAAGAGAATAATGGACTATAAATAAACAGAATGAATCATGCTAATCTAAATTTCAATTATAATTTCATTATGCTAACAATAAATATTAAATTTTTATTTATCGATAAAAATGCAAAGAATTCTAATTAAGATAAAAAAAAAAATTAAAAGTATGTCTAGAGAAATGATGACTTGTTACTTATGTGTTGTAAAAGTCATTTTGGCAAAAATCATTTTTTTTTTCAATGAAAATTTCTGTTATATTATCAGTAAGTGATTAGATTCAGTATCCACAAAACTTCGTTGATAAAAATTAATGAGGTGTGAATTGTTTGATCGTTTTATTACTTTACTTATTAGTGTTAATCACCACCGACCGGGAGGTTGGTGGAATGGTTGCAATATAGGTTGGTGGAAAAGGTGGTCGAGAGGGATCTCCACCATCTTTTCATCATATAAAACTAAATTAATTATAAACACTATTGTATTTAAATTTTTGACCTGAAGGCGGGTTAGGATAAAAATAATTTTTATTAAGGGACTTTATCCCCCCAAAAAATTATTTTTTTAAATTATGCTGTATTATGAAGTCGATAATACAGATTGCTACTAGCAGATCTGGCCATGCTTCGCTATTGCTATATATGAGGATGTAAATACATTAATTGAACACTATTGAAACTTTGATATCAATTAATACATAGATTATACGAAGAGAAAATGTTTCGACGGTGCGGGAAAAATAAAATACAAATATGTAACTTATTTAATTGTGCCAACGTTTCGGCCAGAGTTTCTAGCCTTCCTCAGGGCTAAGAAGAGAACAATATAACAAGCAATGAATATAGAAAATAGAAACAGAATGACATAAAGTAAATAATTCTACAGAATGGAATTAATAAAATAAAGTGAAGAAAGAAGTAGAAAATAAAATGTATACCTAGGTAATTGAATAATTAGGTAAAATAACATAATTAAGGAAATAAAATAAAAATGAAATTATATAATGCAAAGAAATATGAATATATTGGTTCATTAATTACTTAAAAATAAAAATTATGGAAAGAAAAATTAAATTGAGAGAAAGAAAATATATGTAATAACTGAAATATGTAACCATAAAATGAGATAAAGAGGCAAAATAAATATAGATTAAGATAAATAAATATAGATAAATAATATATAGATTAAGTGATAAAACTGTACCTATCTCAATTATTGATGACTACTACTTGCTGATAGCTAACAGCTGCATAAGCGGTAATACTGGTCCAATTTAGGTGATTTTTTATTATTCTATTAGACAATTTGATCATCTATGATATTGTCATATACGTACGACATAAAATATGAATTGGTTTTGTATAATAACCCTCACTTTGCTTCAATATTAATACAATATTGAAACAATTCAGATTTTATGAATAAGGGTCACTGTAAAAAAAAAAAGAAGTTTCAGTTACCAACCTGCCTTCTACGCCACAACCCCTGATGAAGACCTGAAACT
The DNA here is from genome assembly GCF_000696795.3 of Halyomorpha halys. Taxonomy (NCBI): domain Eukaryota; kingdom Metazoa; phylum Arthropoda; class Insecta; order Hemiptera; family Pentatomidae; genus Halyomorpha; species Halyomorpha halys. Next base: position 204,653 of record NW_027107600.1, on the reverse strand, counting down.
CAGGTCGAAACGTCGGCATAAAATAAATAAATATGGTTTTGTTTATTTATGTTGTTCTTTGCTGACCGCACCCCCCAACAAACTTCTCCTAGCAGTAAAAAAAAAAATTGAGTGAAAATCATTTAATAGAATCATTAATATTTTTTCTTATTCTTCAGAAAGATACTAATCAATTGGCATATAATAACCATGAAAAAAAACATCCTTTTTTAGTTACGCGCCAAAAAAGCTTAATTTTGTTATAATCTTCCCGGGAAAATCCTGAATATTTATCAAAAAGCTCCATCACAACCAGATGAACGGTATGGCAGTGCATGAAGTACCAACTAACAAATATTGCTTTTATATATTAGATGATTATATTTACTTCTGGATACACTAAAAATCTTTATTCCTTCTGCGTCCTTCATGGATTATTGCCCTACTGATTTATATCCTTAAAAAATAAAAACTGCTAAAGAGGAATCGAACCGAAGTCATTATATAATCAGATTCGGTCGATATCTAAGAGGAATATTCTTATTGCTATTATAAAAATATCCATATTTTTCTAATTGAAACAGATCGGTAGTAAATATAAAATTAAACGGGATAAGCCATTGTTGGTTCGTTAGGGAGTGACGCTTCATCCCACCGTGGGCGGAGATTTGTTGAGGCATAAATATACCGGACATTAATTAGCAGTTTCGGACCATAATTTTTCACCTTTTTAAATTTAGGCGGCGATAAAACCCCTTTAGTGTTATGTTTAAAAGGAAGAGAGCCGAGGAGTTAATAAAAAGAAGCGGGTCGTAAAGCGTGGAACCGAATGATATTTGTGGCCGACGGGAGGGAGTTGACATTCTGACTAGTGACGCAAGGAGGATGGACCGGAGGGTGAAAGTCTAAATGCCAGCTTCCATATAGCCAGGCACGTCTTCTCCAGTCTGACCTCGATATAGTGAGGTACTTCTTCCAGTCTTATCTCAGTATTTATCATCAGCCAATCTATGCATAATGCATGCTACTTAGCCTGCGTGACTTGGGATAAGAATAAAGTGTGAGAGGAACCTATATATCTTATACTTATTTAAACGGGCGATTTATATTTATTCAATCTTCCGAGAGCTTTCCATCCTCATCTCTGAAAACCAATACAGCCACACATGTATATTATTATATACATTGATTGTGAAATAAGTAGTAACGTGAAGTCCAAGAGCTATGAGATCCTCCACTACCTGTCCATTTCCTCATACATCAGCATTTACATTTTTCTAAAATATTTATTTTTATTCAATTATCTCAGTATGAAACTGACAAGGATACAAACGTGGGATCATATATTTCAATTAATTCTGTTTTGTTGATGCTAGGTTAAAAAATATTAGACAGGTGTTCCAATGTTCTTGCCACTATAAAAACAATTCAGACCGACTGACATTGCACGGTGGCTAAGGTAGAATAGTTTTCCACTTCTCTGAAAATTACTATTAAAGGGTTTTCGAGTTGACCCACTTATTATTCTAAACACTTTATTAAAAATGTTGTGCTAGCCAACAGCATTGGGTTTTGTCTCATACACAGCATACTTAAGATTAATTATAAACAATTTGTTTTGAAACCTATATGTAAATAGTAGTATAGAAATTTAAATTATACGCTAATGATACATAATTTATTTTTATATTGTTTGTGTTCTTTTTTCCCTTACATGCTTTCATTTTTTTTTCTAGATTTTTATTATTCTTTATATATATGTATATATCTTCCATTATTTTCATTTTCTCTCTTATTTGAACATGAATTTTTTATTTCTTCATTAAAGATTGAGGAGAATTATAATAAACATTTTAAATATAGCAAAAATATATATATCCAAAAATCCAACGTGGAAGTCCACAATTATATTCAATTAAAATTCAAAATAGCACTCTATACACATGTATACGAAAATAAATCAAGCCCGAAATTTTAAATCTTTTTATTTATATTAAAATTCATATTTAAGGGTATCAAAAGACGATTAAAGCTGAAATTTTTATTTGTCTATTTTACTAGAAGTGACTTTTCGTTGTTGTAATTGTGTAAACAGATTGAATACGATCAACAATTTTTTGTTCTTCTTCTAAAAAAACAAAAAATTTGTTTGTTTGTAATAACTAATAAATACATGCAGAGCAAAGGCGGTATACTATATTGTATAAAATTTCTGAAATTATTTAAAATATTTATGTTTCTGGGCTGGCTTCTATAGAGTATTGGCATGTCAAATATTTTTTGAACTACCATCACCAACAAATATTTCAGCCACCACACTTGTGTAGTCTCCCCTTGCGAGTATTTTGGAATTGTTTTATCATATCTGACTTGTAGAAATTGTAGCAGTAGAAACGACCGTTGTAGTTGCAACGATCAGTTATAAACAAGTACACCAATCGACAGGAAACAAACCTAAACTCCCACGCCCCTTCCGCCGAGTACACAATGCCCAAGGCCTCAACAGTTAGTTGCATGTTAAATGTTTGTCCAAACTTCAACATTTCCGGAGTATAGCACCACATTCGGAGTAGCTATATCAGTAGTGATTAATAATATCGCTACTGATTGTCATTCAAAATTTTAATCATTGTGAGAAAGAATGTCCGTACCAAAGAGAGCAGTGTACTTAAAGCAAATGCTACCTGGACAAAGGTCATTCACAGGCTAACACCGTTCAACATTTGACTTACACGCAGTGCAAACAGGTGTGAAATTAAGGATTGCAAACATTTACCAAAAACAGAACGCAATTCGGCAGGATTAGGGCCAGGTAATTGTGTCTGAATATTAATTTCAATTCAGTGAAGTAATAATTGTTTTTTTTATTGCTTTAAGAATAATTTTTTTTATTATTATACACTCCAATCGTGTACTGGAAATACTCAATTTCAATTTGATAATAAAAATCTTCAGTGATAAGTACTTAAAATTCTAAAAAAATATATCCCTTTTCTTTACATAAAAAAACCGACGTTTCGGAGTCCTACTTCTTCTAAGAGAAAATACTCCCTGATTTCTCCTACATTTTATTTTATTTTTTTGACAATAATATTTTATGATTTGGTCCCCCTTTCCTCTAAGAAAGTTTTTAAAAAACTGGCGAAATAAAATTACAAGCATAAAAGACAAAGAAAACAAATTTGAAAATTGGATATGATAAAATTCTATGTACCAAATAAGCCAGTGGAAAAACTCAAAAACGTCGGGTTTTTTTTTATATACAAAACGAAAATCTGTGTATTTTTATATACTGGAGTTTATTTTAATAAAACATTTTTTGGAAAGTGCTAATTATTAATGATTTACATCATTTATTTTTTATTTTTAAAAAATTGTTTAGTACTGCTATCCAGCACTTTTATTTTTAATATCGAACTGTTGTTGATTTTATGGATGCGTCTTTCGTTACTATTACTATCAACCTTATATATTTATTCAATCTTTTCAGTATTTATAAATCTTCATTATTTATTTAGTAGTATCCGTCACTTTTAATGAAAGAAAAATTGGATTGATTTTTTTTGATTTATCTTTCCTAGACAATTTATATTTTTTAAATTGTATTCCTTAACCAAGAGGAGATCGAGAGCTCCAGGTAACTGGAAAAAATAAAATTGATTCTTACACCTCCCGACTACATCATTGGATTCGTGTCTTCATTGTCGGCTCTCCGCATTATATTGTTTTCGGTTTCCTATTCGCTCAAATGATGGGTAATTTAAGGAAACTTTGCATGTGTGATGGTACGTAGAGTGAGGCTGTACATCGGGGACGTGAAAGGTTGGCGATGAAAGTGAAATTTAACCTTTCCGCCTGACCCCCTTGAGTAAAAGTGCCTAAGGTCTTGGCCCTGAGGTCTAGGTCTGAACATCTCTTGGGGAATGTAAACCTTCGTTGGGGTATGGTGGTTCCAGCTATAGCAGAACTCCGGTTAACCGGCTCTCTGATTATTCGTTAAAAAAATAACTATCAATCAGTTGATTGAAGAAAAAAATTTACTTAACATCTCATTAACCCCTCATTGTTCAAATTTTTTTTCATTAATTTTATTTGTAACTGTTTTATTTTATAATTTTTTTGATCTTTTTCGTCTTACTAGTAGTATTTATGAAACCAAAGAATTCTAATAATATGACCAGAGAGTAGAAGTAGAAAATAACCAAAAGTAAAAAGGCCGAAACGTTAATAAAATGTATTAAATAAAAAAAATATTCTTAAGTAAATTTATTTTCATAAGATGTGGGTTTAATGTGGTCTGATTGATATTAAATAATTTAAGAACGAATTCCACAAGACAAAGAAACAACTATAATAAACCTATTCATAAGAAAATAAATAATTTTTTTTCAACATAGTTCGCGAAAGTTGATCTAAATTATTACTGGAGGTTTTTCTTTTACACAATATTGATTATCCGGATTTCCCTTTTAACCAGCCTAATCTCACTCCTGACTAGGGCAGATAAGCAAGGTTCTAGAGTATTCAGAAAGGAAATTTCAATGACATTAACAGTTAAAAACAGTAATTTAAACGATTCATACTTAAGCTTTGTAAAACGTGCAAATAATTACTTTCTCTAGGTATGAATTAAAAACAATTATCGTTTCAAACCTATAATTATTTGTGAGGAATCCTCTCCCTCTGCAGAAATTCATTTTAATTCAAATGGTGCTGTTTTAGTAATTAAACCATATAAGTTAAATAAATAAGCTGATTTTTTAAACATATTTTTTAATTTTTAATATAAGGAAATGATGTTTATTTAAAATCTGCGATGATTTTTTTTCAATACAAAGAAAATCTTTTACTTTCATATTATGGCATAAAAATATATCTTTACGTTATTATATATAAAATATATAATACTAAAATTATTCTTAGTCCTTGTTCTTCTCTTTTAATACCATTAAGAATCAGGTCCTATATATGTAGGTATATAAACCAGCCACACATTTGTACACTTCGGTGTGAGTGAGTCTCATAGGAAATGGAGAGGTTGTAGGCGGAACAAACATTCTGTAATAAATCCTCTTTGGAAGGACCCGGAAAGTGATAATTTGTTTGCTTTAGTTCAAAACAAAAGCATTTAATGAAAGAAATCTCTTCTAAATCTTCAGAAACTTTTGATTGGTCTAGAAAAGAACCTTTCCGACATTAAAATTAATTTTCAATAATGATACTGACTTCTCATTCAAAAATAAAATGTAATCAATTATAAATAATTTTGAGTCATAAAAGTGTAACATGATCAGAAATGGAGTTGTGAAAACGAGAGAGAGCTTGTTTCTATGTTATTTTGTTCAGATTTTCATAATTACTAGAATTTAATACAATAATTATTTGAAATTATTGTTTAAATAAGCGCAAACGTTTTTAATTCCTAGTAATCTTAATTTCGAGTTGTTATATTGCTAATATTTAAAAAAAAATTAATTTAAATGAAATTAAGTATTTATTCATCGGTTACAGGAATTGACAATAGAAATGTTTTGCTACTTTTTTTTTTTATGGGGAACCTGTTCATTATATTACACTTTCTATAGCAACCAATAGGTCTTGTAAAATGAAAATAATGCAGCACTATATTCAGTTTATGTACTCTTTCCAGTAACTTTTATTTTGAAATTTATTAAGTATAAAACTGTAAATATATTATAATATTAAATAATGAAAAGTAATTTAACCATAATATGGTTACAATACTTGTTAAAAAGATATTTAATTTGGATGTTAGTAACATCGTTAGCAAAATGGAGGAAATTTTTATTCTTATATCGTATTTATATGTATATCATAAATAATTTATGATTTTTATAACATTAATTTACTTTTTTTAACCAATGTTTTGTAAGACAAATTCAGTATAGATTAATTATCTTTTAAAATATTAATAAACTTTCTATTTTTTTTCGAAATAAATACTGACTTACCTAGGTGGGTAGTGAACCAACAATCTCCTAAACCAAGCAGTCTGAACTTATCACGTTCCCGATCTGTAGGATGATCTTTGAATTTATTTTTTATATTCATTATCTTTACTTTTTAAATTAAGTAATTATAATTGCTCGAATTTTTTCAGCTATAAAATATTTCAGCCTTTTCTTATTAAGTTGCCTGCGATGTTTGCATCTCGATAGCTGAGTTTATACACTTGCACGGCACATGAGCCACGAAAGAAAAATGAACTTGAGATGAATCGGTCTAATGTGTAAGTAGCAATATAGTTCATAATTATACCTTTAAGAGCGGGAGTTATATTCTCTTGTCAGGCACATGTGCACACCGGAAATTATTTTTCATTATCGGATCGTAAATAATATTACCTTAGGGTTAAGACGAATATAATAAATTTAAAAAATAATGTTGTTACAACCATAAATGATAAAATTAATTTATTTATTTTGTATTACGTTAGTCATGCTGCTCATTGTTATAGAAGGCAAAGGGTCTAAAAGGAAAAAAATAAGACATTTTTCTCAAAATTCAATTACTTTAATTGAAAACATATACAGTTAAAAGTCAAAATTAATGACTGCCAATATTTTTAGGTTTTTCCAAGCTAAAAAAAAATTGCCCGTTATTTTCTGATAGAAAAAGGTTCAATTTTTACATGGACTATGTAAGGGAAACAGTAAATGTTATCAAAAAGTAAATATTTAAGTATTTAAAATGCACGTACCCTGAAATATTTGATAAACACTAAAAACTATCATAGCACATCATTTAAAGTAGTAAGTGATGAAATCTGAGCTTCGCGTTCCATAGTTCCCCCAAGTTTTTCTAAAATAATTTTTTTTTTTACAAAGAACAATCGATATTTTGTTAATTAATTTTGGCAAATATCCTAAAAACTACTGGTCCCACGACGATTAACGTAAACTACATCATAGTACATTCAACTAATTTAAATTATGGGTGACATACACTTTTTCATAAATCAACAATTAATTGAAATAGACCAGAAATCAACATTTTACAAATTTATTTTGGCGAATAGAAACTGCTCCAATTCCTCAATTGAGAGCTATTAGAAATTTGTAGGCCGTTCGTTGGAGTAGTAGTTTCCATGGTATTTGTCAAAATAAATTCACAAAACATTTATTTTTCTTTATTTCATTATAAAATGTTACTTTTTAAAACTAGTATCTTAGTAACTATTGAACATACATAGATCTATTAGGGCTCACATTTTAGAGAATTTATTCTACCTCAAAGGAAGTTTTTTTAGTGTTGTTGATAAAGAGTTCTTAATTAGTTTTTAAAGATATGGAGTCTGCAATGAAAAAAATAATTTTTAGTAACGTTTTTAAACAGCCGCCATTTTAAATTACTTTATGATTGGCAGAGTCATTAATTTTTATAACTAACTATATATTTTTCTCATTAAAGTAATAAAAAATTGAGGTGAAATTTTTTTTTTTCCACTTGGCTCTTTAGATCGGATGGTTTTGATTTTTGATGGAATCCGTTTGGTGTTATTGACATCGAACCTATAAGTTTTATTATTTACTTATTGTTATACAAATAAATAAATTATTGTTTAAATGATTAGAAGAATAGAGTATAAGACAATGGTGTATCGTAGACCCAGTGGCCTCACTGCTCTCTCACTGTGACGGTGCCTATATTCCTCGCGCTACTTATCCCAGCCTCTCTGTACCTGCTTTTATAACCTCTCTTCTCGTAAATCCCAACCCATTAAGACCTCTTCGTGGAAGATTACCTTTTATTTTATTTATTTTTGTTTTGTTTTTTTGTGCCAATGTGAATACTCACGAAGAGAGAGGGACCGAGCAGAGGTTTCGTTAAAGATTAACTCCCCTTTCGGTGGACACCTGAGTCGTAACGACCCCGTAAACCTTTAATGGGACCCCTAACTACCTTCGCTGTCGTTAAACTTACTTTGTTCTGACTTACCATTAAATTCTTATGTCCGCCAACTTTTCGTTACCTACTCGTACTCTTTCGTTCTCGTAAATGTATTAATACTTAAGACAGATGTCTTATGATATAATTTCAAATATTGCAGATTAACGGGTACATCTTATACTACATTATCAAAAAAATGTATGTAAAAAAAATATATTGAAGAATCTTTTTAACTTTAGAAATGAAATCTATAAAACAGCTAATCCGCGTGTTTCAAATCAAAATATTCACTTGATAAAGAGTTGAAATACGAATTTGTATTCATCGAAATAAAAATCAATACATTTTATTAAATACTCGTAAGACTTTTATAATATCGATGGCTTACTTTACAGTAGTACTAAGTATATTTCTACTAGCTCTACAAACTATACAATTGAAAGTTCTCTCTTTTGGCAAAATAACAACTTTTTCAATTCATTTGTGACTAAAAAGATTCATGATTTGTACCTGAACCTGTTCAAAAAATGATTTGAATATTTGCAATTTTCCTACAAGAGAGAACCTTTAATTGTATTTTTCGTAAAGCTACTAGAAATGTACTTAGCATTAATATGAGTAAGCCATCCATATATTTAAATGTTGAGATAAAATCCTTCTTAAGGAAATTGCCTTTATTAAAAAGCTCCATAGAAAGAATTTCAGCTAAATATTCAAATAAATAATAAAAAAAACTCAGTACCTCTACAAAAGTGGCTCGTAGAAGTCTGCTACGAGATCACTAAACATTCCAGTCAGTCAACTAACCCTATTATCAGCATGTGGCAAACAGAGATCTTCAGAAAATGTTCGATAATTAGGATGCTTAAAAAAATCATTTTTAAGGTAATTAGTTATCAATGAAAACCAAAAGATCAATAAAAATAAACGATAAAACATTAAAAAGGAGATGATCATCACCGCGGTCTAGATATAAACAAAAAAAATAGTTTTCAACTATTTAAAATTATATTTCAACTTAAATAAGAATGAAGAATAAATATGTTTCAACTATTTTATTTCATCTTAACTGCAGCCCTGTTCGTTTCCTTCTAAGCCTAATTCACTTACGGTCAGTCATCTATATGTAATTAAGTTCTAACAATTATTTCTCATAAAATATGTCGCTGACCATTATCAAGGCTCTTGTTGACCGACGGTCTATAACCACTGCTATAAAACCTATAAAGGTCCTAAGGGTTAACAAATTTCAGCATTAGATAAATCTTAAATTTTTGTGACACAAATTAAGTGATTGATGGAAAACATATTTAGATATTTGAAATTCTACTCATATTCTTGTAAAACTTTCTTCATATTTCCGTTATTTCTGTAGATGTTTGCAATTATTTATAAATATTTGTCAAAATTCAAAATAATTTGTTTCTGTGAGTATGAATTCTTTATCAAACTCCTACAACTTTATTAAATTTCACATTCATTTTATTTTTTATTTATTTTATTTTTAAATTCTCATTGATTATAAAGGGTAGGAAATATTCAATTAAATAAAACCCTTGTTATATTATTATGGCTTTATTATAAAAAAGCAACAAGTTTGGATTGAAGTATTGTGCTTTCGATGAAGCTTGGTGGCAATTCTGATTTACTAAGCTTGGTCATAAATCCTTTAAATTGATTTAAATGATTTATCATACATTTTATTTGTATTTTTTTTTTTTTTTTTGGAGATAGAAGTAAGTAAAAATAAATAAAAGAAATATAATGACCATTGGTATGGAGTTATGGGCAGGAGGAACGTAAATTACTTAAAGATAATATTTTAATTCCATATTAATAGACTTGAGGGGTATATATATTAGGTTTCGGACTATGCCTTCTCTCCCAGTGAGCTCTATATCCTTTAGGGTTATAAATCATGATAAATCTTCCGACGCCCTGGACCTCCAAAATTCGTCTCGAAGGGTGCCTTCTTATATTTTTTTTTCCTCCGTAGCAAAGTATTCCTGACTCACATGGTGATAAATAGCCACGCCTCGCTCGAGGGATTATACCGACAAATTGCTCCGGCTAAGTCGGAACGGCTGCTCTCGAAAAAAAAAAAATGAAATCTATTCTTCCACCTCGGGTGTTGTGATATGTTTACACCGCGGCGGAGTAATGAGTATTAAGAGGCAGTAATGATCCCGTTGCTGGAGCCATCTGTCTTTAAAGTTCTCTCCAGGTGACGGTTCCCTCAACTCCTTCGAAACTTTTAATGAGGATGGGATCCCCTCCCTTTGGCTCTGTCTGCCGCATTATCACAGGATAGAAGTCCTTCGTCCTCCTACACAACCCTTATTATTTTTCTATTTTCTTTTTTTTTTTTTTATTAAATAATTATAACGATTACTGACCCGTATTAATTCACTGCCCAACGAGAGAAATAGAATATAAATTTAACATAAGTTCCACAACCCAAATATAATTTATTCGTCTCAATCCCATTTCGGTTTCAATACCTTAGCTAATTATTTTTTTATATTAGCCTAAATGGATAAATCATGCTAATTTAAAACTTTTTTTGTCTTTTGAGCTTTTTATTATCAGATTTGACATCTGTATCTCAAACGTGGTGGCGCCGGTATACCTCCGAAGAAAAATAAAAAAAAGATCTGTGTGGGAGATCTCGTTCCTTGGACGAATGAAGCTGATCACGTTAGGAAAATGGAGCCGTTGCGAGTCTAAGTGTGTATAAGTCATCATCAAAATTATTTTTTTACAAAAAATAATTATTTAATTAAATAATGGGTGAGTTGACTTCAAATGCTTTTAAATAGCTGGAATTGTTTCTGACAGACTAGTTTTAACATAAGAAGCTCCTATTTAATATTAAAACTAAACAGAGCTTTCCTAAAGTTTTGAATACCTACTAATTTATTTCTGATATGGGAAAGAAAATTATTTAATAATAAATAAATGTTTATAATTTATTTAAATGATATAGAAATACTTACTATCTTAAAGAAAATTTATATATAAAAAATCAATTATTTTTTCTAATTTTTGGAGATTTGAATACTAAACATTTTCACATCATGCACTATACAAAACTTGTACCAAAGTTTAATTCTAAGTTAAATAATTGTTTTTTTTTTCTATAGTTAAATCTTTGTCTGGGCATTACAGAAAATACTGCTAATCCAATTTTGATGAATTTACAGGAATTGTATTTCTGTGGTGCTTATAAATAGTGGGTCACTATTTCTGCTACAAATATTTCTAACACGGCGCAACCGATTAGGTTTAAAGTTGAAAATAATTTTAGAGAAAGAAAGATAAATTCAGAATAAATTCCATACAAGCTTTCGCTTACATGGGCAAAATTATTTTTATACACTCGCATATATTTTGAACAAGGCTCCTCCTGTCATAGATTTTATATTCAAATGTATAACAAAATAAAAATAAAATTTGTTCTCGTCTTGAATAGTTAATCATATATGAACCCAAAAGAATTCATTAGGAGCTATGTGTTTTTGACAGATCCATTTTAAATTTTTAAATTTTGTATTATCAGGAATGAAGCAAGTTTTCAACGAAAGATTTGCTGAGCATAAAATTCAAACGAAAAAAGTTTTTATGAAATTATTCACCTTCTTATTATGAACCTAACTTTATTTAAATAAATTAATATTCATCTTCAAAGCTAGAAAATGTATTATTATTCCTAAGAAAACTTACGGTTGAGATACTTGGTCAAGAATTTTGTAATATCAGTTAACTTATACAGAGAACCTTAATTTCCATTTTCTCCGTCCATGATGGTACTAAAAAGTAATAATTATTTCTTTATTAAGAACTGTTAATTGTGAATATAAAACAAAAGATTTCTTTCCAATTTACTGCTCGAGATAAAGTTATTCCTGGCTCATCGGTTCGCCGGTGAGAAGAAACGGCCACGGGCTGTCAGAGGCGGATCGAGTTAGTTGAGAGCTACCGGTCAACAAAAACACCCTTACCCTAATTGTTTCTCTTCTCTAAGCTAATAATCTGTAATATCGAAAGTACACAGTAGGGTTGGCTGTATTGTTAATTAACGTTCGTATTATTAACCAGGCTGTTAATTAAATCCGGTATTAGAATTTTGCTTAAAATCATTATAATTAATAATTGTTATAAATCAATATCAAACATTTATTATCATTTTTATATTTACATGAGTAAAATAATTTGGCAATATATTTTCATTAAACTTAATAAAAATAAAATTATTGCCAAAATTGCTTGCATTTTTTAAGAATAAATCTATTTATAATTGAGAATTTTAAAATATTTTTTAATTAGTAAATTCTAAAAAAAAAAAAATAACGATGCATGCTAATGGCATTTTATTCTATTCAATTATATACACTCGGCGCAAAATAAACAAAAACAAAAATACTGAATCAAATTTTTAAAAATTTATTATTCCTTCAGTATTTCGATAAATATATTGATATCTCTAAGGATAATATAAAAGTTCGGAAAAAAGTTCCATCTTCTTAATTATGAAAGTTTATTGCTTATTGATGATTAACACTTAACAGAAAATCAATATTGAGGTATTAATTCCTTAAAAGTTTATAAAGTATTTATTTTAAAGAAATGATAATTTTCAATAATATACAAAATGTAAATTTTAATTTTTCGCTCTTTTCTAATGCTTTACCTTAAATATAAAAAATTGCTTCAAGTACTTGGTTCGTGAGTATTTGCTAACTGGTTCGATTTATTAATGGAAAGATATTATTTAAACGTTATAATAATACAGGTATAAAAACATTAAATTTATGGTAAAGTTTATAAGAGCAACTTGCAAATAAAGTTAAAAAAAAAATGTATAATATTAAGAAGCGGTATCATACAAATTGTTAATTTTTAATACTGTCATATTATTTATTAACTTATACTTTTTGAGGTCACTTAATTAATAATAAAATGAAATTCTTTAATAAAAGTCATTAATTGCTATATTAAAAATATAAAATAAAATTCTTTGATGAAAGTAACTAATTATTTTGACTAAATTACTTACTTTAAAAAATAAAATGGAAAATCTTTGAAGTAAGTAGTTAATTTGAATTAAATTGTTTAATATAAAAAATAAATAAAATAAAATTTCTAATAATTTATAATATTGGATTAAAATACATTGCTTCGGGGGATATACCATATTTGACGTAATTATCCCTTTCCCCTGAGATATCACTAATAAGGTCATCGATATCTTCCGCCAATGTTGCTAACAGCGCTTCTTTCCCGAGGGATCCGACATGGAATCTGTGAAAGTGAGGCTACGGTGCAGGTTAATTAAAAGGAGAAGAGGGAACCTGTTGTGAAAGCGATAGGTCACATTGTGGATTGATGGTGTAGCTACGCAAAGGGAAAGATGCGCACCAGCTTTTGCAAGAGATCTTCTCGAATTGATTTCAACATCCTTATGTAAGAAGACTTAGTCGGAATTTGTTATAGGACTCCATTAATGTTAACATAACATTACGTAACAATTTTATATGCTATCTACATAAAATTAAAGACTAACAAGTCCGAGATTCTTTAGATTTTTCTTATGAAGATTCACCTCAAAATTTAATTATGTAATACTGTGAAGTGAATCAAAATCTATTATAGGGAATCATAGAAGTAAGAAAGTACCCAGTTAAATATTTCTTTTTTAGTTTTTTTTTTGTGATTCATTTATTTACTAGTTCTGGTAAGCGATTGAACAGATGTGGTATGATATAATACGTACGTTATTATTATTAATTATATTATATTATTCTGTCTGATAAAACCATGGATTCAATGGTAAACTACACTAAACTCTGCTACAGTATATAGCTGAACATCATCTTTATTTTACTGATGACCCCACAACCCCCAAGATAAGAAATTATGATAAGGACGTATTTACCCGTTGTTTATTTATTTTATTCAAATCGAAATTGTTTTTATTTTATCTCTTTTTTATTTGTTTGAAGACGAAATCGAATAAAAGCAATCCTAATCTTTTCGCTTCCTCTACAGAAATAAAAAAAAAAAAAGATTTCAGGAAGAAATAATTCTCTGCCAACATCATAAGATCCCGACGGCTGAAAACAATTTCAAAAAGGCATAAAACGATTTTTCCCAACCCTCTCCCCAGCTGTTGAACTGTTATTAATACTGTTACGATCTTCAACTTCGGCCATTCCTTGAGACAGGATCTCAAGACGAGGGGAGGAATAGAAGGGAAGAAAGAAGAAAAAAAAAAGGAAGAAAGACAATAGGAAGAGATTGTGTGGCAGAAACAATAGGGCACAGCAAATGTTCCCTTTTCCACCAACGGCCATTATTAACAGTTTTATAACTCGTAATAAAAAAATAAGCAATCGTTTTGTCTTCGTTCTTTATTTTCAACTAACTGGCATTAAAGGTGCCATTGTTTTGAAAATGAAAAATAGCGGTTTTAACTTGTTTAGGGTTGGCCTACTAAATATCTGTCAGGAATATTTCTTCGTGAGATCCTTGGATCGGGAAAAGTAATGTTCCTAGGTGTTTCGCAGAGCCAAGTACATTTTCATAAGAGCTAATTACATGCTAATAATATTTGTACTATAAAGCATACATTATATTTATATTAAGTTTTTAACATTTAAATATATATGTAATTACATATGCTGATAAAAATTAAAATATTCCCAACATGGATTGAAACAAAACATGGAATTTTTAATACCATTCACTTAATTAAACCAAGCTAAAAATAGCTTATACTTGTTTGTTCCATTGAAACATCATTATGTATGTGAGGATTCAATAAAAAAAACGAAATACTATTTGTGTATATAAGGGGAGCGGAGTGGCTCATTAGTCGCACCAAGTCCAAGGACCCGGGTGCGAATCCGGCTGTGGTAAGATAATTTTTTATTCTGTTACTGTATCTGTGAGTCAACGCTGTGGGTTCAGGAGCCCTCAGGGGTCCACATTGTCTCATAAACTGGGTGCTCTTAATTTGTTAAAAATCTGACGGTCGAGTGTGATTCTCAACAAACCACCTCCACAACACAACACAACCATTAGTCCGCTGGATGAAGCTTAAAGTAATGGATGGAATTCAATCAAATTAATCCTAGACCATTTTTTTTTTTTTTACTAATTCCAAAGTTTCAAATTTAGGCCAAATAGGAAGGGCCATTTTGAAAATATAGGGGTACAGAGAAAAGTACGTTTACATATGCCTAAACGAAAGTAGTGGGGAGGGAATATGGTAAAATCGATACTGATTTTATCAAGATCAGAAAAAAGATTTGATGGATTATGCCGGAACACAAATTTGTAGTACAGTCACGGGGGCCGCTTCTAGTAGAGTTAATAATTTTAACGCTTGTAATAAGTTGATATAAATATTTCATCACCACTAAATAATTACATATACTTTGTATTACATGATAAGTATATATAATACAAATTTTAAAAGTAGGAGCTTAAAATATTTTTCAGGATTCAATTTTAATTCCAAAATGTTTGTAGGGTTTGGCAATGCCTACATAAGGGTTACAAATTAACAAAATGATGCTATGAAGAAAAATATTTAAATA